>NW_024429196.1:36931605-37197529 GCF_017639785.1 Mesocricetus auratus
GTCCATCTAGAATTAATCTGCTCAGGGATATGAATAAACAACATGACTGACACACATAAACTCCAGCTCATCTCAGCCTTCATAATCACCTTCTGAGATCATAAATGAATGCATGACCTGAAGAGATTGATTAGAGGTTTTCTTCACAGTGATCTTTGCCAGTATTCCTTGGTGTCCACTGGTGACTGGGTACAGGATCCTAACAATCTTGCTATAACCCCAGATACAAAACAATCCATGGATGATCAAGTCCATTCTCTGAGATGACAGCACCTGTACACAGAACCTAGGAAATACCCCTCACTTCCATACACACATGTTTTAAGTCTTCTCTAAATGACTTCCAACACCTGAAGAACTGAGAGTGTTGTGTCAATAGTTGTTATACAATGTTGCTTATGAATAATGACAGGAAAATAGTCTATCAGTGATCAACACTGATGGAAATTGTTTCCTGAATTTTTTATCTATATGCAATTGAATCCATGAGTGTAGAATCCCATAAGAGTCAAGAGCCAAGCACTTTAATGGTTACACTACACCCAAGATTATAAGAATGAATTAATGAAGATGTTCTCAACTTTTGATTTAGTAATTAAATTTTTGTAACCTTTGTAAAGACCTAAATTACACAAGCATTCCTGCCCTGGTGGTTCCTTGATGACAGCCATCAACTGTGAAGGAACAAATTACTCCAAGGGAATAATTACAAGGTTCTCTATATGTCACTGAAAAAGTGTGCAAACATAGACAATTTTTTCTTTATATCCAAATTAGAAATCATGACTTTCTTCTTCTTTCTCCAGATCATTAGAAATGAATAGGAATTACAAATGAAGCAGAATTAACCAAAGACTCGAATTTTTTAGTCCTAAATTCTAAATGAAAGCAAGAATGAATGGTTCTGGACATAATCCCCTGTTTATATAATCTCCATATAATTCTCTACCCTGTTCCAGAGAAGAGTCAGCACAGCCATTTTTCCAAGGTGAACAGAATGAATCGGGACCCTGCCTCATCACTTTCCTCCATTACCATATCCTACACCTGACTTTGGAAATACCTTTCAATGTCTCACCATACCCATTTACAGGCAACAGGGTATCAGAAACACATCTGTCCTCCAACACCTATTTTATTTTCTCTGTACCTGCCATATTGGTCTCATTCCTCTCATACTATCAGAGTACTCTGGATCCCAGTGCAGGGACAAAAGCATGTCACCTCTCACCACTTTACCCCTATAGAATATACTCAAACTGAACCAAAGCTCTTTGTCACATGCCTTATGTCCTCATGGTCAGACTCATCTCTCTTCCTCTGTACCATGGCTCCTTGGGTCTCTACACTATAACCACACTGTACCACCAACAGATCACTAGAAATATCCCATTTCTTCTTCTACCTCCTTTAACACAGGCTGAATCTCTACCTATACTACAACCCTGATCTCTGCTTGCAAAATTATCCTTTATGCCTCTAATGTTTATGTTCACCTGAAAGCTTTCCCTGATTTCCATGAAAAGATCTATAAATTTATTTTTCACTCTGAGGTTATGTGTATATCTATCACTTAACTAAATACAAAGTTCCTAAAAGTCAAACACAGAGTCAGACCTAGTGGTTCAGGTCTGTTATCTCAGCTACTCAATAAGCTAAGGCAGGGAGTTTTCAAGTTCAAGGTCTGCTTGGGTTACAGAGTGAATTCAAGGCCAGCTTGGTCAACTTATTGAGACTCAGTCTCAATGCAGAAAATGAAAAGAGAACCGGGGAATGCATCTTAGTGGGGGTAACACTCTGTTCCTTTCAGCACCTAGGAACTCCGAGGGCTTTGCATGTAGCAGGAAGAGCCTATGTGATATTAAACAGAAGTATATTTAAGTAATGGGAGTTATTTCACTCTGTTGTTAAAACACACACACACACACACACACACACACACATACCTGAGACTTGCTGGAAAATGTATATCTGAGGTCATCTTTAAGACATTGTAATAAATCATCTTGCCTGATCACAGGCCCAGTAAATGGCTGGGAATTGGTTTTGTCTTTTTCACTAATTCTGTTTTAATCCTCCAGTCCTATAGCCAATCTGGTCTCACACTGGAACTTTTGGGGAATTTTGTCTGTGATTCCTCTGACAGCTGACATGTTGATAACCTCTCTCCCTGGTGAATTTAGCCAGTAGTTCATGTTATATTTCCCACTTATCTACTCCCTTGGATCTTAAGTATCAAGAAAGACAAGCAAGCTAGGAGACTCCTATCTGTAAGCCCAGCAGAGGCAGGAAGATGACCATGGGATTCAGTGCCAGCTTAGGTCACACAGTGAATTCCTAGCATCTCACAAAAAGTAAATAAATAAAATCAAAGAACAAAAAAGCCAAAGAATGACACCCAAAGGAAAGTATTTAGTATTTATCAGTTTGAGAGATGCCTGAAAATCATTTAGTGGAGGAGGAATTCTTTATTTGGGGCTGAGTTCCAGAAGTTATACTCATACTCTACCAACCAAGTTAGCCTGGCATGTTGCAGAACTATCCAAGAGTCTTCCTAAATATACAAACTATTGCTTTTGTCCTTGGGTGACACACAGAGGTGGAAAGTAAGTCCATTCCTGAAGACATCATGACATAGGAACTAGGAGCCAGAGATCTCTTGAGCTGGAACTCACCTGAAAGCCTCCTCCCAGATGACTAGCTTTCATGGCACCAGAATGCACTATGAAAACTTCCAAAGTAGGGAGGCCACCAATAATCCTACCCAGTTATGACACCTATGAACCAAATCAACAACCAGCATTGTAAGATAATACGAAGGGTACAGTAGTGGCACAAATATATCGGTAGTAACCAACAGCTCTCTGGTTAGCCTTAAGATCTTTCCAACAAGATCAAAAGCATACCAGTACTAGAAACCTAGCTAACTACACAGTCAGTAAAGTCACAGACATTGAAGGAAAACCTACAATCACTACTTTACTAAACAAGCATAATACTTAACAGCAACCTAAGTATTTATCCTTATGCCTGAAATTAAGTGTAGTCTTCACCCTTCATCAAGAATACTATTCTTTGCAACAGATGGAGGTCACTACAGAATACCACAACCAAACAAAATGCAGAGTTATAGAGCTTGGTCCTAATGGATGCATCTATGTAACACTCTTTACCTATGGCTGAGGGAACATTGCAGAATAAGGGCAGAAAGATTGTAAGAGCCAGAAAAATCAGGGAGTTTGGTGTGAAATTGTATCTCCTAGTAATGTAAAAACCATACCCATAAAGTCTACCAAATATGACTGCCCAAACATGAGTCAAACAAGGAAAACACCAATAGACATGCCAAAGTGGATGGAAAAATCCCACAAGGACTCAACCTTACACAAAGAACTACAGGCAGCTAAGGAATACTGAGATCAGGAGAAATAGTCTTCCCCAGGGAAGAGAACACCAATCAATTACCCAACACCAAATGGTTAGCCTTGAAAACATACATACAAGTTATATTTAGGAACACACACACACAAACACACACACGCACACGCACATCACACACACACATACATGTAACAATCAATGGTAAAATGGTCACAAATTTGAAACAGAACAAGGATAGATATATGGAAGGGTTTGGATAGAAGAAAGGAAAGGAGAAAAGCATGTAACTATATTATAATCTCAAACTTCTTTAAAAAGAAAAAGACAAAAACTAAACTAGAAAGCAGAAAATGTGGTCTTCAGTTAAAGAACTTTTCCTCATAACTGTAACTTCTGCCAAGACAATGCTATAGAACTTCTCTGCTTGGTTCTGGTTCCCATCAGGAACCTGAAATAATGACCAGAATCCAGTACTCTGTAACAATAGTCCAAGTTGATAGTCTTCACATTAGAGTTCGTAGATGGGGTTTTTTGTTCTGCCGGGTCCCACAGCTGTTTAGCCCCAAATAAACACACAAAGACTTGTATTTATTATAAACTGTTTGGCCAATGGCTCAGACTTCTTACTGGCTAGCTCTCTCTTAATTGTTCATGTTGAAGGACAAAAATACTAACTATAAATGAGCAGTTTGCATGACTCCCAACATTAAACATGTACTCCATTCAGAGTTCATTGTGACGCACTGATGTGTCATGGATGAACATACTAATTTCTACAGTGAGTCAATCATGAGAAAGCATGTCAGCCTTTGGAATATTTGTCATAGTAAGATCTAAAAGCACCAAGTATTACCAAGGTTCAGTTAAAACATGTTTTATCACAAACTGGGATGTCATGGAGAGTTATATCCTTATTTTAAACAAAGTTTTCCTGACTATAAAGTAGAATCCTCAGTAAACAAGTATTTGGAAACATATAAAACTATTATTGGCCATACTGTCTTCAAATCATGGGCCCAAATGTGAACAGCTACCCATGGGTCTCTGCTTCTATATGTCTGGGATGGGAGGAGATTATAAGAGAAAAAGCAGATTGATTTATTTTCATTCCAACTTCGACTTTTGTTTTTGCTATTTTCTAGCTTAGAAATAAAGGCTCATTGTCTATACTTGATTTTTAAAGTACAACTTTTAGTTCATACACTAGTAACTTTCAAGTCAGGAAGTCTGCCACAATTGCCATTCCCCTTGGCTTCTAAAAAGATGCACAAAACTAAGAAGCCTCAAAAAATCAATTCTATTGATTCATGTCACACCACAGCAGGTTGAATGAGAAAATGTTATCTTTCCAAATGATTTATGAACAGAATCTGAGAATAAATTTCAAAATCATATACCGGACCATACTGCCAGCCAAGCTCAATTTTATTCATAACCCAGAGCTCGTGGATATTCTCTGCCAGTTTTTCTCTTATCCTTTCCAGGTGAGGAGGCAGCACAATCTGGAAAGAAGGGAGAGAAAATGCCCATCAGAAACAAATGCTGAAGATACCATGCCAACTAGCCTTGCTGGAAGCCAAAAGAAATGCATGTGTCTCATAGATCATTAAAATACAATAAAATAATTGGGTTCTAAACCAGCTATTTCATTGTGTTTGCTAGATAAATGTTGGTGTGTGTGTGTGTGTGTGTGTGTGTGTGTGTGTGTGTGTGTATTTAGGGCTGCAAGTAAATGAGTGGACAAAGAGAACCAATAAAGTATTATAAGGTAGAAAAGACCAATTATTAGATGCTGTTTCACTGATTTATTTGGTGGTTTGCCTGAAGCACTGCTAGTACTATTTTTTTTGCTAAGCACAGCTTTACTTGCTACTAGAACAGAATGACCTTGAGAAATAACTAAAATCATGGGTCGTTGCCCTTAACAACCTGCTGACTGACACATATGCTTTTGTAAAATCTTGTACCTTGTGATTTTAGAGTATAAAATAAGAATAGAGCTAGACCCAGCCTCGAAGCCTTTCAGGGGCTGTTCTGGCTTCTGTCCACTGATGACATCTCCTCTCTTCCACTCTCATGTGTTGGGGTGCTTATTCCAGAAAGATTTCCCAAGAGCACTGGTGGAGGCAAGTGAGAGATGCTAGGTGGATATAGAACAGTGCCAAGTGCACATCAGTCAGAAAGAGGAATCACCCACACTCTCAAGGCCACCCAGCCACAGGCCTAGTGCAGGACAAGTCAGGAGGCTGCAGGTATTTCACTGGCTCCATGCTGCTGGGTATCTGACAAAGTGACTAGTTTACCATAAATTCTGCTGTGTCCATTTCAGTGTTTCCCCAACTTATGCTTCAAGGAGCAGGGCAGCTCACTTTACACTTTCCTATTAGAAGGAGAAAGTGTTTAGGGACTACTTGGTAAAGTTCACAAGGTGGTTTACCAAATGAGAATATAATGACTAAATGACTGATAAAAATTGAAGATTCTGAAGCATGATATTAAGTCAACTTTAGACTTTAGAAAGTCCTTCCTTCTTCCAAACTAGTAAACAATCTGAATGATCTAATCAACATCTCACTGAAGTTATCACATGTTTCAAATAGAGCAGTATTTAATTCACTCTCAACTTCACGATCCTATTATATCTATGAGACAAAAAAAACCTCACATTGTGATTCAGTGGAGTATTATGAAAGAAGCACAGCACGTGGAGAGAATTCTCTATGAAAAACCAAAACACAGAATATAAAAGAGATGAATGCAGAACCAAAAGGGGGAGTGTTACTTTATGAGATCCATTAGTTGGATGGCTGAAAAGTACACTGTTGTGGGCTGAAATCCAAGTTTAAGAGCCCCTGTACATTGATGGCCATCAGTGTTTTCTTTCTATACCTGGCTGGTGTCCACAGGAACCGGTGTGAAGGCAGCTTGGGTCAGGGACACTGTGGGCCCCAACAAGTCTCGTGTGTACGTCCTCTCTTGCTTATATTCTCGACTGTGTTCTACTTTCAATTTCTCTTTTGGAAGAACAGCTTCATAGCAAGCAGCATAGCCAGGTGGAGGAAGGAACTTGAATTCTCCATGTCTCCCCCCAAGTAAAAAGCGAACCCTATAAAGGAAGGAAGCTTGAGTCAATCATATCTTTGCTATGTAAGAAAGTTTTCTAACTGAGAAAATACTAGGGAAATTTATTAATACAAAGCTATTTTTGTCACAGCCACATTTCCCTTCCCTGGTAAGTATCTATGGTAGATTAAATAAGAAATGTCCCTCATAGCTTCATGCATGTTCCCCAGCAAGTGGTGTTGTTTGGGGGGATTATGGAACCCTTGATGGATGAAATGTATCAATGGAGGTGGGCTTTTAGGGCTTATAGGTTCACCCCACTTGCTGCTCTGGCTCTGCCTCTTGTATGGATGGAAATGTGACCATCCTAAATTCTGCTCCATTTGCTATGCCAAGTCTTCCCTACCATTATTAACTCTAATCCTTTGGAGCTCTAAACCAAAATAAACTCTTTTTGTCATGGTATTTTAACAGCAACAGAAAGAAAAGTGGGCAGTACAATATAATAATAGTCTTATCACCTAAGAATCTAAGAGCCTCTCTGCAAAGAGGCTAAATGCAAAAGCATCATAATGGATAAAGAAGAAAACTCAGCTCAAGTATATTCACAGGTCAGTGACAACCTAGCACTTGATGAACCAGTTTTCTGTTGAAAGATCATATTTCCATGATTGAAGAACATACTTTCAGCAACTCAGTGTCCCAAGGTACCCAAGTATCAATCAGACACAGTGAAGATGGAACCTAACTACCAGGAAAAATCAGCTGCTGTCCTAAATCTAATTTCCTAAAGAAATTCCTTAAATAAACACTAGGCATCACCCCTGCTTGCTAAAGGAAGCAGGTATGACCACAGTTCCATAGTTCAATTTCAACAACAGCAAAGAACTCAACTAAGATTTTTGTGCATATTACATTCAATTAAATATATAAGCTTTATTGAAGGAACTTTGTAACAGTTACATGACAGTGATGATACAGGTGTTTAGATCACAAAAATCAATTAACATTCATTAAACTCCTTATAATATATTTTCTAATTTTTTCACTTCCATGTCCAAAGGGGAGGAGCAGGATAAACTAATGAAAAACATTTTTAAAATTCACAAACTTCAAGGCAAGAATGACAATTTGTTTAAACACAACAGAAATGACCATATCTGCATGGATGACTAATGCTTTGGAATGATTTTTCTTAAGTATGGTGCTTTATAACTAGAAATTATTCCTGGGCAAACATTATAACTAAAAGAATAACAAGAACAAAAAGACAGTTGGTAGGAATAAGAGAGTTTCCCCCATTAAGTAGACACACAAATATACTAATAGATAACAGCATGGACAATTACTATAACCAGCCATTATGGATTAAAAATATTCTTTGTAGAATTTCATTTATTTCCCTTTATAAAACAATACAGTGAACTGGAGAAATGGGTGTCAAATTTCAGGACACTGAAAGGAGAGCCCCAAAGAGTTGCACAGGGCAACAAACAGTTGGTAGGGCTTTTGGGTAGATCCCACCTCTTTCTTCAAATAACAGACAATACACATCTGGAAATAGATACCTTATAAGGTTAGTGAAGCATGGAAGAGTCCTCTATGGAAGTATGAGAAGTGAGAATAGAAACAAACTAAGCAAGAGAGAGATACTAACTTTATTCCTGCAGAGAAACTAACAACTGGAAAGAACAGGCCATCGATATTGAAGTTCTCAAACATTCCTTGAACAGGTTGTCCATTAATGCGGAATGAAATACTCGGGGCACTTAGATCTAAACAGCAACTGATGACATCGTCAGTTCTCAAAAGGTGCTGGTTAGGTGAGCTCACAGTTCGAGCTATACAACCTGTTGGGGAAACAGTAAGTAAGGTGAGGTTTAGCACAGAGACTCATCCTCTAAGCCATAGCAAGAGTGATAGACTAAAACACTGTGGAGGTTGATGTCCATGGTCAACTGAGCAGGACCTGAAACCACCAAATTCATGAGCCTCTGGGATTGTCTAGATTAAGCTAAGGTGGGGAGCACCACCTTAGAGGTAGGCAGCATTATTCCCTGGGCTGCAATCTTATAATCCATAAAAGGTAGAAAGATATCTGATACCAGCAATAGTACTCTTTGCTTCCTGACTGTACACAGTATCTCCAGCTACTTCCTGCTCCTGCCATTATGCTTTCCCCACCATGATGGACTGTACCACCTAGAATTGTAAGCCATAATGAATGCTTTCTCACTGATACTGGTTTTGATGGGTATCTTGTCATAGTAATGAGAAATGACTAATATATGGACAAAATAAATATGTGCTACAATTTCCATTGAAAAAGAAAGCAAAAAATTTTATTTTCCAGGAGCTACAGAACTTGGCTGGAAAAAGTGGGCCTTGTAATGTCTAGAAATTTCTGCATGTATATGTGTGCTATTTGATGCAGAAATGAACTCAGAGAAAATACAATGATGTCAGAGGATATCTAGGATCCCTGCCACCTACTACTTGACTTGTACAGCTCTTAGGAAATGACTTACCCTCTAAACCTTGCTTTCTCTTTATTTCTGTGCATGTGTTCTTGTTTTGGGTTGTGTTTTGCTTTGGCTGTCCTAGAACTTGCTCTGTAGACTAGGCTGGCCTTGAACTCAGAGATCCACCTGCCTCTGCCTCCCAAATTCTAGGATTAAAGGTGTGTGCCTGCATTGATTTCTTTTTTATCATTTTTTATTTTAATTTTAAATAGCTTGTTTTACATGTCAATCCCAGTTCCCTCTCCCTCCCCTCCTCCTGCACTCCCCTTCCCCCCCTCCCACCCTATTGCCAAATCCTTCCACATAGGGGATATCTAGAGTCTGTCATTTTACTCTGGGTAGGGTCCAGGCACTCCCCTAAGAGTCCAGGCTGAGGGAGCATCCCTCTTTGTGCTATAGGCACACGAAGACTGTATACCAGGGATAGACACTGATCCACAGCTCAGGGCCCCATAGGTTGCCCAGGCCTTCTCGCTGACACTCACATTTGGGGGGTCCAGATCAGTCCCATGCTGGCCTCCCCACTGTCAGTCTGGGGTCCAAGAGCTCTCCCCTGTTCAGATCAGCTGTCTCTGCTGGTTTTGCCAGCCCATTCTTTGCCAATTTGCTCATCACTCCTCTCTCTCTGTCACTGGATTCCTTGGGTTCAGTTCAGTGATTAATTGTGTGTTTGCCTCTGCTTCCATCAGTCACAGGATGAAGGCTCCCGGATGGTTATAGACATCAAGTTCATTATCAGGAATGGGCATTCGAGGTGGTCTCTCCACTATTGCTTAGCTTGCCAATTGTTGTTACCCCTTTAGATGACCATGCCTACTATGCTGGCTATCATGCTTCCCACCATGATTAGGTGCCTGATCTGTATTCGATCCTATGATTCCCTCTTCCCCCTATTCTACCCCCACCCCCTCAACTTCCTGTTCCCCCATGACCAACTCTCTTCCTCTTCACCCCCTCTCTTCTTCCCAGGTCCCACTCCCCCACCCCTCGCCGTGTTCCCCATCCATTCAGAGGATCTTGTCTCAATCCTCTTCTCTTGGGTACTATGCATATATGCATATCTTTTAGGTTCTTTCCTGTTTCCCAGACTCTCTATCAGTGGAAGTGCAGACTGGCACTATCCTGATCCATGTCTAAAATCCATATATGAGTGAGTACATACCATCTTTGTCTTTTTACATGAAATAGTACCACCTTCTAGAATTACTTTGCTGATAAAAGTAATTATTTAAAAGCAGCAGTCTCAGGCACAGTGGATGGTTGGTGCACTTTCTCTTACATACCTTCTTTATTTCATAAATATAAAATAAAGTCGGGATACTGAAAGCAGGAACTGTCTCTGTTCTTACAGCATATTGTTTATTGTGAGACAATTAGAGACCAATTTGCTTTTGATTTATAATGAAGTTTATTTTATACATGGTCTTGGTTGGCTTCTTAGGTATAATGGTATACAATCAAAGACATGAAGCTATTTGATGAATGTCATACTTTTCTCTATACAACCAATGGTATCAGCCCACTCTTGATGACATCACAAGTCTTTAGCTAATTAGTCCCAAGAGGCATCTACTACACATACCATACTAGAAAAAAAAAGGGAGGCATGGGTTGCTTCAAAACATAGGCTGTCAGGCACTAACTCATACTTTGCTATAAATTTTATTACATTTTTATTTATGTATTATGTGTTTGTTTATGGATTCTGTGATGGTTTGAATAAGAATGGTCCCTATAGGCTCATATTTAAGTGCTTGGTCAACAGTGACTGACACTATTTAAAAAGAATTAGGGGTGTAGCTTTGTTGGAGGAAGTGTGTCAATGAAGGTGAGGTTGAAGTTTCCAAAAGACCACTTCAGGCCCACAGGCCCAGGCTCTCTCTTTCTCTTTCTCTCTCTCTCTCTCTCTCTCTCTCTCTCTCTCTCTCTCTCTCTCTCTCTCTCTCTCTCTCTCTCTCTCTCTCTCTCTCTCTCTCTCTCTCTCTCTCTCTCTCTCTCTCTCTCTCTCTCTCTCTCTCTCTAACTGTAGGTCATGATGTAGCTCTCAATTCCTTCTCAAGCACCATGCCTACTATGCTGGCTATCATGCTTCCCACCATGATGATAATAGACTAATCTTCTGAAACTTTAAGCAAACCCCCAGTTAAATGCTTTATTATATAAGAGTTACCTTGGTCCTGGTGTCTCTTCATAGCAATAGAACAATGACTAAGAAAGATGCATACATACACATTTGCTCAGAAACACGTGTGCCATGACATGCTTATGGAGGTTATAGGACAATTTGTCCATTCTCTCCATCTATCATGTGTGTCCTGGGGTTCAAACTCAGCTCTTCAGGATAGCTGCAAGTTCCTTTACCAACTGAGCCCTCTCTCCATCCCCCATGTTTTGCATAGACACACACACACACACACACACACACACACACACACACACACTTTTTTGTCTAGTATACCAAGAGTTCTAAGCAAGGACACATTTAAAGCATCAGTGGTAGTCTGGTCTATAGAGTAAGTTCTGGTCTATAAAGCTACATAGACAAACCCTGTCTTGGGGAAAAAAAAACAACAACAACAAAAGAAAAAGCAAAAGACAAAAGCAACCACTAGTGGTAGTCTCTACTTTCTCAAATGATGACACTGTTTTGATCTTATCAATATGCAACTCTTTCAGCATCTGAATCATTATTAGGTACATTCTCTAGAACTCTCTAAATATTGTAAAAGCAGCTTTAAAAACAAGAAGAAATAAAAGCATGACAAAGAAGCTCCTGCGGAAAATGTTGATTTCCTTGCTAGTGTCAAGATCTACATTTAATAACAATGTTTCTATTTTAGCCATGATGCCAAAATTACACATTAACTACAATCTAATATGCTGTTCAGCTTTATAGACATGGCTGTGATGAAGCTAATGAACACCTAAGGTTTGCCCGTGTCCTCTTCTCTGGAAAGTCTGTAGCACACAGCTAAGATAGAGAGTGAGTGAAACTCAAGGCTATGCTCTGAATGGCACACATGGTGTGGACGCTTCATGATTCCATTTCCAAGTAGAGGGCCTCTGGAATGGTCATTCCACTGCTTTTCTGCTTCAGTCCACAGGGAGGAGCAGCAGGTAGACTCACAACCGTGGGGATAAATCCACACTGATCTTTCCTGTGCTGCTCCAAAGCCCTCCTCCATTTTTTAAATTTCAATTCTCTAAAACTTCCCAGAGTTTCACATTCTTGTCCTCATCCGGGATGCTTCAGTAATGATGCTGTGCGTAGTTGAGTGTGAGAGAATAAATGAAGATGTCACTCAAAACTTAGTTTAGCGTCAAATCCCTGTTCCAGGGAATACTGGTCTCTAATTACACAATGTTCAGTGGTAAAACATGTGTTCTCTCCTAGAAACTGCCAGTTTGATGCTTTCAATCCTACAACAACCATTAAGAAGAAAAATAGAAGAGCAACCCCAAGGAAAGTTGTCTTGGTTAGAATGTGATGTAGAATTTAGACAGATTCTACCCACTTTATACAGGTCTTCGTTGACTGAACCCCAGATTAATAAAGCATGCCATAAGCCTCTAAATAGAATAAACACAGCATTTAACTACAGCCATAATATGATTTGTAGTTCCTTGGCACTTGATGAAGTATTGACAAAGGCTTGTGGCACATTCATGAGGACAAAGGTTCAGACCCCCAGAACCCATATAAAAGACAGATAACCAGTAGCAGGCATGTCTGTCATTGCACTGTGTGTTGTACACAGTGGTAATGAAATCTTGTCTGAAATTGGGTAGAAGGCACATACGGATACTAGAGGTGGTCCTCTGACTTCTCTTTCTCTCTCTGTCTCTCTGTCTCTCTGTCTCTGTCTCTGTCTCTGTCTCTCTCTCTCTCTCTCTCACACACACACACACGCACACACATACCCCTACCTGACACTAAGAAAAATACTTTAAAATTGAAAGTAAGTTCTTTTGACAACAGAGTTTCAGAATACTTTTCTCCAGGAATTCTGTGACCTGCCATCTTTCCTATAGCACATCCATACACACTTATATCTGCCATTATTTTTCTCTTCGGCACTTTCTCATAAAGGCACAAAACATAGGTTTTAGTTGCAGCAGCATGAAGCTCTTCTAATGTGTCAAAAGGAAAAGTTGCAGTGTAATGTAAGATCAGAGTAGTAAAGTGCCCAATAAAACAACTTTAGGCTTTGTTATCTGAGGAAAACTTTCCCCCAACCAGTGCCTGCAAGGGAAACCCTCTAACATGGTTCATTCATCCAATGGAGGGCCCATTTCCCATGAATCAACTCCCAGAAATGAGGGTAATGGAGTTCAGGGCATTATAGGTCAAATATACCATAAAACAGAACTTAGTCCAACATTTGGCTAAGTGCTCTTTTCCTGTCCTTAGGACCACAGAAAATTAACATGGAAACAAGAAAGGCATTATGGCTCTGATCTGACTTGGTCATGCACTTGTAGGGAGGCAATATAAGCTATTCTGAAGCTCCTGGCTACAAACTTCAAGAGCTAGATGAGCTATACAAAACCTGGCTCCCTCATGACATCTGAACTACCCGTACTGGATAAAAGAGGTCCAATAACTATTGTTATGTAGATGTAACTCTACAGAGTGTTATGAGTTCATTAATCTCATTACTATCAACTCTTGGACTTAATCACTTCAATTTGAAGCCTTTTTTCCCATAATGCATTAGGCCCCCTAAACTAATAAATGAACATCACTTACAACCAAGAGACATAGTCCTGCTTTTATGACTTAAGATAACTTTCTGTGTCTTCCACACACTAAGTGTAACACATGCCAAGGTCACCCAAGAACTGTCATATAAATGCAGCTTCATGAACTACACAGGCCTGCAACATCCAAGTGAATACCAGTACCTGAAAATAATAATATTATGCAAAATAACACTGTGTATTATTATATGATAACTGAACTTTGAAGTAAATCAAAGAATCCCTACTTGTGATCTGGAGAAAGAAATACAATTTTAAAACATATAGCATTTCTAGTAAGTGTTCAGATCAGTACTGAAAATTAGCAGCTGGTATCTTGATTGTATATATGTGCAATTTTAGTTTTGCATACCTGTCAAGCCATGCCATGATTGGACTAGCCCCATGGAGCTTCTGTTTTACTGGTTTTTACACTATCTCACCAAGACCTAAACTAGTCATTGGATTGTATGGTTTTTATGTGGAACATTATATCTTTGCACATACTAATTAACGAGATTAAAAAACACCTGAGATTCTTGCAGTCTGTTCATGCACTAGAATGTTATTTTTAAACACACATTCGTAAGTTTCACAACCTTTTGGAAATGTACTCAATTGTTTTCTTTTTCTGTCATGAAAAATCTGTGTTTCATTAAACTTTTGTAGTCATTGTCTGAGTGGTGAAGGTCTGAACAACAAATGTTCTCAGATTGTAGAAAAGAAAGACAGGCACAAGACTTCCACGTGGAAATTGTTTAAGGAAAAGGGACAGTGCCTACCTGACCAGAGGTGAAGGCCATCAAACCCATAGGAGAAGAGGTCATCACCAACGCCATTGCCACCCCACTCTTCACCCCCGCCGGGGTACGGGGAATACCCTTCGGTAGAAGCCCAGCCCACTCGCAAGTGAGTAGCTTCTGCTGTCACAAAAGGTTCGGTATGGTCCACCATGAGTTCATAGTACCACTTCTTATACTGCGCAGACCCTTCACTGACACCCAGGAAAATATTAGGCCTCATGCTTTTAGACAGAAAAAGACAGAGAAAACTTCCATTGGTTTCTTTATTCATTATTTAAATATTGTTCCTGATTATTCTCTACAAAGTACAAAGCATTAATTTGACAAGCTCTAGAATCATTTAGGAGACCAACATCTGGGCACATTTGTGATCATGTTTCTAGGTTGAGTTCATTGAGGTGGGCATTAACATCCCAATGCACTAGGGTTCTGGACTAAATAAAGATGAGAAAAAGCAAGCTAAGCAACAACATCCAACTCTCTGCTTCCTGAATGCCCATACAAAGTGCCCCTCCACTTTATGTGCCTGTTGCCATGTCTTGCCCCTCCTGTGCCCACAAACTATAAACCAGAATAAATGCTTCCTTCCCACATAGCCTTTGTCAGCTACTTTGTCATGACAACAAGGAAAGTAGCTGATCCAGCATCTAAACCTACATTTTAACAATATCACAGAATTATAAAATCCATCAGTGAGGTAATACCCAGGAAGACAGCAGCCTCAGTTCACTGAGGTGATACCCAGGCAGACAGCATCCTCAATTAACCTTGAGTGTGCAGCACCTGATGTTGGGTTTACTTGGCCAAGTCAATCCAAGGTCTAATAGAACTTTTTCCTTAACTGATCTTTCGAAAATTTCATATCATTACTCAAATGTAGTTCATAAAATGAGATACTTAATACAACAGGATCACATAATAAATGGAGCTGTTATTAACCCAGGACATGTGAATCTTCCTAATGTAAGTGCCATATCACATGGGCTATGATATGATCAACAGTAGCACATGACTAATGAGGATTGTTGCTGTCTGTTGATGCCTTACTTGCTTTGAACAGAAAACTTTTTGGCAAGTTTCATTTAAGTCCATTTTAAGAGTGGACTTACAATATCTGGTGATCCCTGGAGAAGTGGAGGTAGCAGGAAGTACCACTCATTAACATCAGGACTGACATACAAAAAAGCCTCATCTCCTGTTTAAACAATACAACTCGGGGAGCCTGGAGAGGTGGTTCAGTGGTTAAGAGCATAGGATCCTGGTTCAATTCCTGGAACCCACAAGGTGGCTCACACGTGCCTGTAACTCCAACTCTAGGGGATCTGATGTCCTCCTCTATCCTCCAGGAATGTATGTACTATATCCCATGCACTCACACTTATAAAGTGAAAATAAACAAATCTCTTAAAAGCTGCAAATCTCACACCACTTGTGTCTATAGAAGAATACAGTGGCAGAAGCTTAAGGAAGCCCATTTACTCTACCACACAGAGCATTGTGTTGACATGTTTTTCTAGTACTGATTTCTTTTTAATCTAGAGGGATTAAAAAAAGACAACATGGCATAGTATTCACTAGCTCAGCTTCTTCAGACAGACTCAAGCATTACCCCAGTCCCACCCTCATCATCTACAAAAGCAAGACAAGAGCAGTACCAAAGAAACCTCACAAAATACAAACAGCACAGGCCATAGACAAATAACAGCACTAGGTAGCTTGTAGGTGACACTCATCACTGGCAGATTCCCTAAAAGGCTGATCCAATAGAAAAAGCCATTTTATTAGCTATTTAGTTTGAATGTGTTGGACTTGGGGTACTCTATTTTTTATCACCAGCAGTGTGCATATTTGCTGGATATTGAAGAACAGTGTGACTTCTTACAACTACCTACAGCCATATCTGTGTATATAAATGCAGCTACAGCCTGCTTCTGAAGATGCCAGTGACAATTTCTCTACACATGAAAAGTGAACAGAAACTCTTACAAATATGTCTGCAGTAAGTTCATACTTTGCTCAGTTCGTCTATTGTTATTGTATTAACCTTTCTACTTGGTAGAAAATAATGAGTGTTCAATGGGGGAATATATGCAAATCCTTAGTAAAACAAACAGACCTCCTTCTGGCTTCCCTAGAGAGACAACTTGCTGTGGTGTCAAGAGATAACAATGTCTGTGGGAACTTACCTGCTGACATGATTCACAAGACGGGTCTGCAATAAGAGATCTCGTCCTGGCAGGAGATTGTCACAGATGAGATGCTGGTTAGAACGGACAGCAACCCCATGGCAAACACAGAGAGAACACAACACATCTAGGACCTGGGGAGAGACAGCACTTTAAGCAGACTCTGAATTCATCAATAGCACTTTCCACAAGGCAAACACAACCCCAGCTGTGATTGATCCCATCATTTCTCCTCTCTTTCTCCCTTTCTCTGCCTGTCTCCCTCCCACCTATGATGTACATGTGTATGTGTGGTGTGCATGCGTGTTCAAATATGTGTGAACATGCATGTGTGTATGTGCATGTGAAAGACAGGCTGATATTGGGCATCTTCCCGAATCATTCTCCCCACATATATTGAGGTAGGGACTCTCACTTGAACCCAGAGCTTACCAATTTGATTACTCTAGAACCAACTTGCTTAAGGGGGTGGTCCCCTATTTCTGCCTCTCAAGTACTGGAATTACAGGAAATGTCACAATTTTCCAGCATGCATGTGGATGAGGGAGATCTGAACTCTGGACCTCATGCTTTCACAAGCCATTAACCATGCCTCACCCACAGCCTCAGCTTGGTCATTTTAACATGACAGTGTGTGTCCCAGTGGCTCTACACCTTTCTTTCACATACAGAGCAAGAACTGTTTGTACTCTCTCAGTTATGATGACTATATAAGAAACAATCTTACTCCATGGTAACTAAGGATGAAAAACAGTCACGAAAACTTCAACGTCTTGAAATTATCTTATGTTGGCATATATTTCAATTTATTAATTTATTCTTGACTGACACATGAAGGCGAAAGCCATACTGATATCTAGGCTTTCAGGTATGCTTTGATACATGCCCATGTTGTCTGTTTTAAATCATTATATAACATGTTAGATATTTTGATCTCTCAGTGTTTTACTCCTTTTTAGCTTGTTGGACATTTATTCCACTTTTCTCACAGGTGTATATTTTCAGTAGGCAATCACATGCCATGGCTCAAATTTCCTATCATTTCATAATGGGAAAAAGCTTTAAAATCCTTTCTTCTAGCCTTTTGCAATATATAGTCCTCTCTTCCCTATGTAATGATTTTAGAATTCACCTATGAAAATCAAGCAGCTCACTTACCTTGTGGTTTCTTCCATGCTTGTCTAAAAGTGAGATGATGGATTTGATATGCCCTTCTTTGATGATATTCAGAGCTTCTGGGCTTTCTACTAAGACACAGTGGAGAACCTCCAGAATGCCTACAGACAAGGAAAAGGGAAAAGAAGGTGAAGGCTTTGGGAATTAGTTCCTTTTTTAGTTCATTCAACTTCACTTGTTCTATTTGACATGTAATTACTTTGTGCTCAATGTGTTTGCCACAGGGCACTGTGCGAGGCAACAGGTGGCATTTGTCAGAACAGACAGACATCCAAAGTCAACAGATCTCAGTGGAGAGAGGTGTGGAGCTTAGCTGAGGAAGGTGACTATACCTTGGGAGTACAACAGAGCAGTGTGGCAGGCTTGGGGGACTCAGCAAATGTATCCCCCTGCAGATATTCACAGAGGAGGGGGAAGAACAGCAGCACAGGCTTGAGTGGCAGGCACACCAGGGTGCAGTATGTGAGACAAGCAAGGACACACAGTAGCTTGGGGCAGATTCTGAAGCTTTCTGGCATCAGAAATATAACCCTAAGCCAGCAAGAGAGATAGGTGAGTAAAGGCACTTGCAGCCAAGCCTGACAATATGAACTGGATGCCAAGAAAAAAAAACATTTCATTTAAAAAACAAAAGAAATAAGCAGAACATACAGAAATGAAAAATATAAACTATAACCACCACAAAAGTATATGCCTTTCCTTCTTAAGGTTTATAAAAGAACAAAAACAAAATGGGTTTCATTATCAGAATGTTTAGTGTATACTTGAAAAGCTAACTGAAAACCACATTCCTTTTTTTCTATTGACCCATCATTGGGCCAGCAAAATGGCTCAGGCTGATAAGGGTATTTGCTGCCAAGCCATTTGGCCTGATTATGATCCCCAGGCTACATATGGCAGAAGCCTCAAGTTGTCCTCTGCCCTCCACAAGTGGACCATGACATGTACAATGTAAGACTCACAAAAGAGTATGCAGACGTCATTCTCTCAAGTTCTCAAACCTATGCCTGACCCAGATCCTTGTACTCTACAGATAAGGGCAATGGATACTGGCTTCTTCACTGTGTGTTAATCTGTTAAAATAGCCACATCTACTTAATTTCTATAGGACCTCAAAATTTGGGGCTAATTTAGCTGTTTCCAATAGTCTGACAATATTAGAAAAAAAGTCAAAGAAAAACTCAAGAAGCTAAGAATCGAGACATGAGTGTACCACATCTGTCCTCTGCTTCACTGTCATCTAAAATGCAGCAATAAAATATGATGCCAGTAATGGGAAAGTACTTTTAGTAGGTTCCCATGCTATCCTGCCTTTTTTCTCTACATTATTTATTACTACGGAGTACATGGTTGCCTAGTTGTATTAATATCGTTTATTGTGCTGTCCTAATGTATACATTTACTGACAGTGGTTACTTCTCACTACAAATCTGAACTGAGGGACTGTCCAAGAGGCCTTTGGGCACACAGGCTCTCGAATATTATCTGGATGCTATAACATGAGGTCATGAAGGCTGATTCTTTATGCCTTTACATAAGAGGAAGGCAACAGGAACATGCTTGTCCCTGACACCCAGGAAAGGATGAGCCGTCAATGTGAGAGGAGACCCACACACCAAACCCAAAGGCCCTGTCCCGATACCACTAGGCTTGAGGACAGTAACACATTTCTGGGGCTTGTGGTATTTTGTATCAGTCACCAATATTGAGACATTAGCCTTCTACAGAAAGTTAGCCAGCCTCTGCTGTATGCAGGGAAAAAAAAAACCAAGCAATAGAATACTGAGAACAGGTTCTCTTAGCAGATAATCACTTACAAAGCTCACAGCATGCTCAAAACTGAATGTATCAGATATGGCTAGATCTGGATGTAAGCAGTGTATATTACAACACAGAAGAATGGTAATGTGAGAATAAACCATTGACAGAAAGATGGAGGCAACAACAGGAGAATCATTAGAAGCTCATGGGTCAGCTATACTTATGTACATAGTGGTGAACAATAAGGAAGACTATCTCAAACAAAGGTAGGAAGCAAGGACCAATATATGGCATTGTCCTGTGATCTCCACATACATGCCATGCCATGTAATGTGCACATTTCTTCACTCACTCTCTCTCTCTCTCATACACACACATATATATATATACATATACTTGAATATACCATATATACGTAAATGTTAAAATAAATATAAATGATTTGATTTTCAGTATAAGAGAAATGAAATAGCATGGAATTTTCTTTCTTTTTGTTAACAAGGGATAAGTCATAATAGCAAATGGAAATTATCCTAAGTAGGGTTTCTATACCTTACTCAACTGGAGAAAGAAGAAAAAAATGTATGTAACATTAGTATTCAAATGCATAAATTTTAAAAATCATGAGTGCAAGAGCTGTGGCTTCAAGCCTAACTGAGAAAATATACATAATTACATATACTTTGAATTTTTCAGAATGTTTTTTAAGCTAAAGAGGAGAATAAGTTCATTATTTCTCAAACTCACATGATATTGAGAAGGGGAAAAGTTGACAAAGGTTAAATTTTAAAATAGAACACAAATTGGCAAAATCAGGACAGAGATGGAAACCGGAGCTAATGCATAATTTTCTTTTGCATACATAAAGTAACAAAAGGAGAAACATCAGCAAACGAAATAAGCCAAGAAGAGACTGAGGTTCGGGATTGGAAGGTGGGTGTGAGTCTGAAGATTCCCATGATAAACTGAGAGAAATCTCAAACACAGAGCAATGCAACTATAATGTACAGTACAGACTAATTAAGATTCTGATGGCTGCTCCCCTCAGTCTGAGGAGCTACTATTTATGAAGTACAGAGAAACTACAGTTGCCAAAGGACAATTAGGGAAAAGTAATGCCAGTTTCAAAACAGTACATGATTTAAAGACCACATGATCATGTCAGAAATTTGATACTATTCAAATTTCTATTAGGATACATTGATATGTCTCAAAGAGATTATAGAGGCTGGAGATGTGGCTCAGTTAATTAGTAGGGTGCTTGCTTAGCAGGCATGAAGTCCTGGGAGTTTGATCCCAGTCCCAGCACTGCTTAAAACCAGGTGTGGTGGCTCATGCATGTAATCCAGCACTAGGGAATTGGAGACTGTAGGATCAGAAGTTCAAGGTCATCTTACACTACACAGTGAGTTAAAGGCTTGCATGGTTTAAATGAGACTGTCTCAAAGAACAGTGGCAACTTTAAACATAAACACTAGAAGATGTCCCCATGCCATTCTTGGCACCGTGATTGTTGGTTTGTTTTTGTTTTTGTTTTACATTCATCAGTTTATTACTGAGTCCATCCTATGGGCCAGTTTCTAAAAGCTCTTTAGTATTAGCAAAATGAGGAACAAAGAAGACATTACTCCAGAGCTCAGAGTGTTGACACAGATTCAATCTTCCTCTGCTTTTCTTTGACCTCAAGCAAATGACCTGTAATTGCTTGGTCTTGTCTTCTCCATCTCTGAACAGAAATCTGATAGTAGGATGGCAGAAACTCAGTAAAACAGAATGCTCAAGATGAGCTTCCCTTGCCTGGAACATCAGAACCAGCAGAGTTTAGATTTGGGAGATTTCTTCACTGTTGCTTTAGATTGGCATATACATAAAGAGATATTTTAGGGAGAGTTCAAATCTGCACACAGAATTCCTTTATGATAAATATATATGTATATATATATTCCAAAGGTAATTTGACTTATTTTAATATCTACTATACTTATTTATTTACTCATTTATGTATTTATTTACTGTGTATATGAGTGGGCATGTGCATCACAGCATGTGTTGTAAAAGTCAGAGGAAAACTTTGTGAGTTGGTTCTCTCCTACTGTGGGGTACCAGGGGTGTAACTCGGGTCATCAGGCTTAGTGTTAAGTACTTCTACCTGCCTAGCCATATTGCCAGCCTATAGGCTATTTTATTCAATGTTCTAAATAACTTTTCACATGAAATACTGACAGAATGTCACATATGAAAAGGCACAAAGCCTTCTAGTAGACATTGAGTAAAGAATGCAAAACACTGCATTCTGGTGGCGACCCAATACATGAAGTCAGGCATCTAACTTTCCACTTGTAGTATCTTATTGGTGACAAAAATAGGAGCCAGGGGACTACCTGCATTGTGATATTCATTGCTTCTCACTGTTCTCTGAAACTTGAGATGTATGTAAAATACAGTTCCACAATTGCCTATAATAGATCAAGTTCTTAGTCTTGACAATTTCATATATTATCATATCCATCCCCATTTCCTCTCTAGTTCACCACGATCATTCTATCCCAGTCCCCTCCAAACTTCATGTCTGCACATTTGTGTACAGATATGGGTGGCCATAGGTGTGGGACCATCTGTAGGAACATGGGAAATTTACCAGTGGCCACACATAATGAAAGGAAGAAGGGAAGGAAGGAAGGAAGGAAGGAAGGAAGGAAGGAAGGAAGGAAGGAAGGAAGGGAGTTGCTGGGGGAGGAACAATCATTTCTGTCAATTGTCAATAACTCCTTTGTTAATCAATGAGGCCCAGGTAGCATCTTCCCCTTCTGTGCCAGAATTTTGGCTGGATTAATCTTGTGCAGGTCTTGTGCAGAAAACCACAGCTACTGTGAGTTCATTAGTACAATGGCCATGCCCAGTGGTTCCTGCCACACTAGCAGATCTGAATGGTATCCATGCTATGGTACCCACAGCTCTCAGGGTCTCAGCTTCATTAATGCTTAAATAGACAAGGATACCTTTGGGTCCTTCCTTAATAGAAATTGAAGAGAAACTGACACATAATAGGGCAGGTTCCCAGGTCATGTGACTTCGTATCTATTACCCCAAGAATCATAAAGTGGCTATAAACAGCACATTTGCCAATGCCATCCCAATGTCTTTTACCATGTACCAAAAAACCAATTTTCTTTCTAAACATCTCTAGAAAAAAAAGAACCACCAAAAAATTATGAAATACACCAGTGGGGCAGACATAGAAACAGTACAAGTAGTCTTCTAACTCTACATAGGGAACTCCTTCTCTTTTGAGAACTTGCAGTCCTAATGAGTAACAATGTACATTCTAGAAGTCATAGACCTGTCAAACATTGTGTAATATAGGGTATACAACCCATGACTAAGCCAAGCAGGGAATATCTGTATCTGTAAGCCAGAATCCAGCAAACCTTGCTATCCCATCACCCTCAACACTGTACTATAGCTAGAAGTGAACAATGGTCTTCAAGTGACCGTGGAAAATAATTATAAAATCACTCAGCTACATGTCATAAAGGAGGGCACCTTTTATGCCTGACTTTGGAATAGCTGAAGAACTCTTTCTTTGTAAGAGCCATTTTCTAGAGATGTAATTTGCCATCCCCTTTCTCCACCTTCTTGAAGAGAAGTATCCTGAAGAAGATAAAAATGTCAGGAAACCTAGTATCTTTGAAAATTTTTACTTCTGTTTTTCACCCATTAAAACAGGTTCAGTTCCATCTGGAGTTTCTTTTTAGGGATCCCCTCCCCCCACCTGCTACATATCATCTTGTTGATAAAATACAAGATGCCTCCAAAAGAAGGATCCATTCTTTCTCTGTCTCTTCCTTCCCAGTTGCAACATAATACTTTGTGGAGAAAGAAAGTGCATGGAATACTGCTCCCTCCTGATATGACTCAGGAGGGCTTACTTTTTGACAAGGAAAGAATTTATAAATTCTGACACCTGACTACTAAATTAGGGCCTTCTCCTTATAATACTTTACTCCAAGCACTTGAAGTAAATAGTTTTACAAAATGCATTCAATATTTTCCTGCATTCATAAGCAATTACAATGCAAAGCATGGTTTGCAAGTCCAGACCACCTAGCTTGTTAGGATAGGCTAGAACCACTGTCTCCAATGAAATAACCTCTTTCTCTGTGTCATACGAGCCATCTGAGTTGGTGTCACTCAAGTAACTGTGATTGATGGCAATAGGGTGGGAGGCTGGGGGGGAAGGGGAGTGTGGGAGGAGGGGAGGGAGAGGGACATGTAAAACAAGCTATTTAAAATGAAAATAAAAAATGATAAAAATTAAAAAAAAATAATCGACCTAAGAACCTAGTCTCTTTTTAACTCAACACATCACATCTAACTGTGAATCAAGGAGGAAGGTTTCATAGGACACCAGAGGCTTAGACACTCTTGCCCAAGTGGTGGAAGTAATGTCTTTAGAATATGAAGAGCTTCAAAATTCCAAGAAATCAACAATTATGTAGGGTGTTTAAACCACCCTGTATCCAGAAACTGAACACTGTGATTCAAAGCTCTGGCATCTGAATCCCCCTAAGTATCCCTGCACTGGTTTTGCACTGAGGGGAGTTTCCAGACTTCCCATGTAAGAACACATCCATCACTGTAAAACTGTGGGGTACAGAGCACATAAAGGCTGACTCATCCCCACAAATACCACAACAAGAACCAAGATCACCTAGAGAAAAGCCTAGGCATGGGAAATGCTGCACCTTGATCCCTTGTACTAGCTCATGCCAACCTGCCATTTTTCAATGAACTCTGGCCTAGTAGGCACAGATATACATTGTCATGGTTAAAATTTGCACTACCCCCACAGACAGTGGGATTTAAACACTTACATCCCAGATGGTTCTCCATATGGAAACTAAAACAATTGAAGAAGACAAAAGTTGTCAGAGTCTGGGGACAGGGAGGATGGGGAGACACTGGTCAAAGGCAAGAGAGGTTCTGAGTTCCTGCCTGGAACAAATATCCTGTTTTGTGGACAGTCTTCAAGTATTTATGAAACCTCTTCAAATTCACAATGGTGTTGTATCATTAGGGAACCTGACTTCCCAAATTCACCAAAATATTTTTGTGCCTTTAAATTACTTTGAAGGGAAAAGTAAGAAATCTAACATTTTGTGTGTTTGAGTATATCAGGACTGATCAGTTTGAGGAGGAAGAAGAATCCTAGTTCTTTAGTGGATTTCAGGACTTCATCATTAGACATTTTGTTAATGTAAATGACACAGTTTTTCTAGATCTCTACTGTGAACCCATGTTCCCTAGAAAAAACTATACCTTCCACTGACCCTTCTGCAAGACTGAGTAATTGATGGGGAGGTCATGATTGTGGTGGAATGGAATGGTACAGGTCCAGAGCTTAATTATGATTTACCTTGTGCTATCTTCAGCATCCTTAATAGCCATGCTCACCTACCTCTGAATATCATTTAACAGCCCTGTAACTAACAGATAAAACCTCTCATAATGTATTACCCTATCAAATCCCCTGTTTCCACCAACCAGAAGGTTGAGCGCCATCAGACAGCTACGAGTCTACACCCGTGCTTTCCTGCTCTGTTGTTAATTCTTCTACTCAGTGTTCCTATTGAAGCACTTGGAAAGTGCTCTGATTCATGACTTTTTTATTCTGTTACTATACAAACTGTATGAAACTGCTTCTACATTGGGACATGGAATTTAGGGTGACCTAAATCTATGTCCCCAGGCTTTTGAGTGGACTCTTCTCTCCTTTCAGGAGCTCTGTTACAGCATCAACACTATTCAGGAATGACAGTGACTTGATAAACAAAAATATTCAAACAATTAAAAAGAAAACACATAATGCTGAACATGCAAACTTGCTTTGTCTTAAAGAACAAGAAAAGAAGTAAACAGGAAGGAATATCATCTGCATCAAGGAGAAAACTAGGAACATACCAGAGGATGCTTCCAGTCTTTCCAGTCTGCTGATCAGCCAGTCAAGGGAGCCAGAAAATTGAGCACAGTTTTTACGATTTCCTCTAATTAGAGCCGCTGCAAAAGAAGAACTCACATTAATGTGATTTTCAAGTTCAAGGACCATAGTAAGGTTGCAGGGGGCATAAAATATGGGATGGAGGGAACAAAGCATCTTCCAGTGTCATCTAAACCATATGCAAATGTAAGTTTATACATATTCACACACAAAAAAGAAACTGGATATTTTTGAAAATGTGTTAGCATCTTTGGGAGGGAACTGAAAACTCCTCTTCTCATTAGAAGGCAAACAATTCCAGAAAGTAACGATTAACATGGGATGGGGGGGGGATAATGAAGAGTAGCAGCAACCAGTGCTCTGGAAATTTCCCCACTTGGATTCTAACATGCACTGCTTTTAATTAGCCACCAGACTGAACTATTTGATCTCCCCAGAACCCAATTTTCACACCTATACTCCAAAGAAGTTAAGAACAAATCAGATTGCCTGAGACAAAATAAAAGGACATACAGCTAGCAGCTATGATTCTAACATGTATGCTGGGCGATGGAACTAAATGAAGCAAGGGGAAAGGATGACAGGCTGATAACTAATAAACTTGTAAGCCACTCATGTGTATGTATCTCTCTTCATTTAGAAGTCCCCAGTCATGTAAAAGACTGGAACAGTTTAAAGAAACCTATTTTAACTTTTCCTAGTCTTACGATTCTTAGCTTCTTTACTAAAGACCCTTTCTCACATGAAATTATTTCCATGAGGTTATATACTCAAATAAAAAAATTCAGTTTTCCATTTAAAAACTCAGCAGATTCAGTTCTGTGACAGTAAATCTAGTAATCTTCTTTAACAGAAGTGCTATGCTTAGACCTGTAAGACGGTTCAGAAACAGTGTAAGTGCTCGAAGGTGTGGGTGAGATTTTTGAACAGCATGACATTTAAAGGCAGAAAGATTTCCCCAGAGGGACAGTCATTACCCACAGTCTTGCCACACTAGGAAGCAGATTGAAGGACTGGAGTCTGAGGCTCTTGCCTGCAACCTACTATTTAAGAACAGGAACGTGAAAAGCCTATGGTTAGACTGTGCAAGTCACACTTAAAGATGTCCTTCACATCTCCTTTCCAAGTAAGACAATGAATAAAGCTGATTCATGTTCTTACAGTAAAATAGAAAAAAACCCCACAAAGGATGGGAAGTTTTCTCTCCCTCTGCCTGAAGGGAGACTTGGAAGCCTCAGAATAGGATAAGGGGTTACATGCAATGTCTAGGTCTGGGGACAGGTGCTTGTTCCCGAGTCTGCCAACCCAACTATGGTGGAAGAAAAGAACTGAGTCCTGCAAGTTGTACCCCAACTTTCACATGTGTACCTTTGCATGACTCTGCCTCCCCCTCCTCCAACAACATATAAGGCACACAAATTTTAAAAACTCAGTTAATAAAATAAAGTTTTTCCTTTCTAAAAGAAAATAATGGCAGCAATATTCAACATAGCAGTCTTCATCTGATAACAATTCTCACCTCCAAAGTACAATTTAAGTAAGGACACAAGACAACATTCTTCCCTAATGCTAGAAAGAAAGACACAATTCCTGCAACATTCTTTAACTGCTGCCTTACTGGCCTTAATATCTAAGGCTTTGCATCTTCCATACATCCTGTTTCCCCTCAGTTCACTAAGAATTGTTGACATCAGAGTATTTGGTCCTGTGTGTGGCCCTGTGAATGCAAGGGAGTGTAAAATGTGAACAGAATACAGGGGCTTGTCAGTCTTCCTGTGCTGGATCTTAAGTTCTTTTAAATCTAACGTCTGCCTTATTAAACCTCTTCACAGTGCAGAAAGTACAAGAGAAACCATTTCTCAGCTCTACAAAAGAATAAGTATCTGCCAGTATACACAATAAAAATATCCAGTGTTTAAATAACTGTAATTCATCTTATGTATAATAAAAACATTCTAACTAAGCTCTTAAGAAGCAAATGCAAGTTCACAGAACTAATTTTTATCAATGCTGAATAATTAAAATCTTTAAACTACTGACTAGTTAGAATATAAAAGTTAGAATTCTTAGTTTTCTCTGTAGGTGTGTTGTCCATTTCTTGTGCCTCCTGTCCCCTCATTTCAGGCTTCTCTGGGCTCGACCTTCATTGTGCCATGCTTGCCAGGGCAAATTGGTGACCAACATTCTGGCTCAAAGACTATGTGTCTATGTCTATGGGAAGTTCAGGGCACTGTCACCCATTCAGGTATGATACTTTCTGTGTAGCCCAGGCAACTTCTAATTCACCATCATTCTCCCTCCTCAGGGTCCTGAGTGCTGGGGTCATAAGCTTGTATCACCATACTAGGCCTTAATATTGGAAACTAGTTTTTAAAAATCATTATTATGTGCCGGTGAGATGGCTCAGTAAGTAATGATACTTCTTGTTAAATCTGATGGCCTGGGTCAGTCCTAGTAGCTCACAGAGTAGGAGAGGTCAGAGTTGTCCTCTGACCTCCACACGTGCTCTGTGCTACATGAGTCCACATGGATATACACCACAATAAATACATATAGTAACAAATCCTTATTCTATTATACAACTTGGCGGCTTGAACAAAATCATTCCTATAGGATCATGCATTTGAACACTCAGTCACCAGCTGGTGGTGTAACAAGAGGAGGTTTAGGAGTGGTGGCCTCGTTGGCAGAATTATGTCACTGGAGGTGGAGGTGGGCATTGAGAGTTTAAAGATTCATTCATTGTTGGGTCTCTTGGATTCATGTTTACAGTTCAAGATTGGAGTTCTTACCACACTTGCTGCCATGCCTCCCGGCTGTGACAAACTCTTATTAGCCCTCTGGGACTGTAAGCCCAAATAAACTCTTCTGTAAGTTGTCCTGGTCATGACGTTTTATTATAACAACAGAGAAGTAACTAACATATACAAGTACTCAGTTATTCATTTCTTATTTCATGTGGTGAGCCTAATTTAAAATAGTGTGACTGATTGAAATATTTTTTACTTAAAAAAGAAAATGTAACATGGATTTCATAGAAGCAGTGCTTTGGATTTTGAATTCTGTTTCTGAGCTATGAGTTTGTCATTCATTGTTGTCTTGTTGTGCTGGGTAATTATTTCCAGTCCGCATGCCATCATGAGAGCCACTGGGTGATGCCCAACAATATATTATATTAACATCATTTGGGGAACACAAGTGTTTAACAAATTGCATGAGGCCATCTTCCTTTAAAATAGGCTTCATACTATATGATCGTATTCATTTGTGGGGTTATATTAGTGCTCTGGGCACTTTAAGACAGGCTATGATAAACAATAATGCCTAAAAGGTTAAATGTATCAGGCACATTTTCAATTTACTGTATTTTCAAGTTATAAAGTGTGTATGAAGATGTGACTATCATGTCCTGAAAAGCACCTGCAGTATTGTGATATCCTGATTCAAACTTTCCCCAAGGAATGACAGCCAGGGAATTGCCAATAGATTGAAACTTCAATGTCAGACCAGGGATCCCTCATTCATCAGCTCTATTCAGCCATCACTGGGAAGCAGCCCCAAGTCAGAAGCCATCTCACTAGCCTCTCACACTGCAAATGCACAGCCTACAGGCTCTCACTGCCCAAACAGCAGGGGCTGAGGAAAGGAGAATCCCAGAGTTTAAGAACATGTAGATTACTAAGAATACACTTAGGATCTATTAAACACTGGAGAAGAATTTAAGAGAGTCTTAGAGAAATCAGGACATTGTCTCTGAGAATTAGAGACCTTGGCAACTACAGTTTGGTGATCTTGCCCAAAGATGCTGGAGTAAAAGAAGCACCCATGGAATCAGGTGTTCTCTATTGCTCATGGGCAGGAAGCGCCACAGTGAGGCTGCTCTGTGTCTACTCAGTGCGGCCACTGAAGCAGCAGGATGGCTTTAGGGTGGGCTTGTGTCACTAGGAGCACAGAATTAAGGAAGGGTTAACCATGAGTCACCCAGAAGAGAGTAGTTACTGTTTCACCACAGGAATTGTGAGGCAGATGGGCTCTTCTGCGACATTCCACTATGCCTGCAAGAGAAAGTGGTTCTTAGCTCCTGCCAGGCCTCCCAAGGATATCAGTTTTAATATTCTGTACTGAGTGTACAGCCATATAACCAAGTACTAATAGTGCAGTCTCCCTGTCCTCACCAGCCTTAACAGATCAGTAGCAGCTGCCTGGAGAAAAAACTGCTTAGAAAGATGGTATCAAGGTCACATTCAGACTTACAAACACAGAGCCAAGCTCATATACAGGCAGTGGCTTCCTGAAGCTATGGGCATGCACCAGGCTCTGTGGCCTTCTTGCCCAACTGCCCAGCCTTCTAAAAGTATTAAGTTAGTGTCCTCATGCCAGCAAGATGCTTCAACAGGCAAAGACACTTTCTGCCAAACCAGAGATTTAAGTTTGATCTGAAACTAACTTCTACAAATTGTTCTCCGACTTACACTTACACTTATGCATGCACAAGTGTAACATGCACACACACACACATACACACATACACAAACATAAAAAATAAATAAAAACCTTTAAAGTGGAAAGTCCTACAAGCATATAACCATACTCATAAAGGTAAAAATCTCAATGTTGCTAATAAAACAAGTCCTATTAAACTATATCTGTGACTGTCATTGCTATTTCATGGAGATGAGATTGACAAAACAGTAAAACAGGGAAAGCAGCATCCCTTGATTTACAATGCAATGCCTATCCAGGACCATGAGGAGCAAGACAGGAAGTATCTCAATTGCAGGAGGAACTAAGGACAAGGTATGCTGGTACAGGACAAATCCTCATTGACCCATTTTCTCCAAGGGCCTCACCTCTTAGTTTCTATTGCCTTAAATGATGCCCGTGTGGTGTTAATCTTGTCAGCTTAGCTGGATCTGGAATTAACTACAAGGCAAGATTCTGGGGATACCTGTGAGGAACTGTCTTAATGAGGTTATCTAAAGTAAGAATAGACCCCTAGATGTTGGCAGCACTTTCCAGTGGCAGTCCAGATAAATGGGGATTTCTACTGCTGCTGGATCTCTTCCCTGTTATCAAAAGCAAGAATTTTCTGCTGTGCAACACAAGTTGAAGACCAGCAGCTCTCTAGAGATCCTTCAGACTCTCAAGTATGAGGCAGCCATGGTTGGACTACCCATCCTATATTGTGAGCCAAGCTAAAAATCTCCTTTTAACATATACTCATTCTACTAGTCTGCCTCCTCCAGAACACCTGTTCCTAATAAACCATCATAATATGTCTCCATTTTATTAATACAGTGGTTAGGTCAGAGCCCCTATAGTCCAATCAGATCCCAAAAGCCCCACGTAAGGCCCTGGAAACCAAGCCTCTACCTCCTCAACTCTTCAAGGATTCAGACTGTTCACTTCTGCTGAACAAGAAAGAAGGACAGCCTGTTCTGTTTGTTTTCTGCTCCGAATCCTCAGTAAATGAGTATTCATGGTTTGCCAAAGGGCCATATCTCAGACCCCTTAGACAGGTATTCTGGCTTGTCTGTATCCCATAGATTAATTATCTGGACGTCAGAAAAGATGTATGAATGAGGGCCATAGCAATGCTCCTCCAATTCCAAGTATAGGTGTCTATGACATCCTGATGTCTTCTTGACAGCCGCTCATAAATCCACCTTTATCAATCTCTATCTAAGACCCAGCCTCACTAAGTCCATGTCAAGTACCAAATTGTTATAGATTATCACTCTGCCTTCTGTGTTTGCTCTCCATATGACAAGCACCCCCAAAGGACTGAGCAGCAACAGCAGGAAACAGCTCATTCCCTCCATAGCTCTTGGAGAGAATCTAATGTCCAGCTATTTGGGTTTTGTTTTATTTTGTGCCTGTTTTATTTATAGTGTGTGTACATGTGCGTGTGCATGCATGCGCGCGCGCGCGTGTGTGTGTGTGTGTGTGTGTGTGTGTGTGTGTGTGTGTGTGTGTGTGTGTATACACTAGCTGTAGGGCCCAGGACCTTATAAAGGCTATACAATAATGTTACCCATAAGGTATGTCCTTGCAACCTGTCTACCTTTTTGGAAGAATCAAGAAGGGGGGAATCATGAATTTGAAGTTGATATTTAAAGTAAAGCTTTTGAGAGCTAAGTAAAATAAGCTACATAGGACTGTGACATGGAAATATATTACAGAACTTTAATGACTTTGGCAGAACTGAAACTTATAAACTGAAGTACAAACTCAGGCTTACAGTCTGGAGTCAATGAAAACTTCTGGAAGGTAGAAGTCTCTGAAAGTCAAAATGTAATCTATATTTTCACTTCTTAAATTTCTTTTTCTGGTCATTAAATAAGTGGTCACTAGGATGTAAGTAAAAATGAAAATAGGTTCAGCCTAAAACCCTTGCCAGGAGAGTAATCCCACCCATTGACACTGCCTGGAACACCAGACCCACAGGGTGGATGACCCTAAGACCTAGAACATAACCAACTTGACTGTGACTGGAGGAGGGGAAATGTCAATGTAATGGTACCTAACGATATTCTGCAGTACCCATAGATTGGTGCCTAGCCAAATTATCACCAGAGAGGCACCATCCAGCAACTGATGTCAACAGATGTGGAGACCCAAGCCAAGTATTAGGCTGAGCTCAGGAAATCCTGCTGAAAAGAGAAAGAAAGGATTGTAGGAGCCAGAAGAGTCAAGGACATCCCAGGAAAACCCACAAAACCAACCAACCTTGGCTCATGGGGGCTCACAGACACTGAAATGACAAACAGGGAGCCTGTATGGGACTGACCTACATTCTCTGAATATATGTGACAGTTAGTTGATCTTATTGTGGGACTCCTAACAGTGGGAGAAGGGGCTATCTGACTCTTTTACTGGCTTTGGGGACCCTGATCCCAGCCTTAATACACGGGGAGGTGCCTCATCTTACGCAACTTGATATGCCATGTTTTATTGATATCCATGGGAGGCCTAACCTTTCCTGAACAGAAATTAGAGAGGGAGTGTATTTGCTGGTGGAAATAGGACAGAGTTGTAGGAGGGACTGGAAGGAGAGGAAGGAGGAAGGAGGGGAAACTGTGGCTGGGATGTAAAATAAATTAAAAAATAGTAATAAATAAGAAGGTAAAATAAATATTAAAATGAAAATAAAGCAAAGGAATGTTATAAACTTAAATTTGTTTCTCATAATTCTATCCACTTGGAATACCTCTAAACCATTAAACTACCTTGTATATAAGAGGAAGGACTCTCATTTTCACTGATATATAAATGTCCTAGGGTTTGAAAAAAATAAACTGGAACGAATAGATAGCTTTTTTCTTTTACCACCACACATCTAAGTTGCATGTGCTACCACTGTTGTCAGTCATAAACACTGTTCATATGAATAAATATGACACAGAAGTAGAAACATAAGCTAAAAATCAAGATTCCCCTGCTAAGAAAGAGGCGGTCATGTAACACTTTTCTGTATATTCTTACACAATATCAACTGGACACAAATTGCCTCCTCTGAACAGCTCTGATTTTATGCAGTTGGAATCTTTTTTATAATAAGATTTGACTTGATTTTTTCTTTCCTTTTTTAGTTTTTCGAGACAGGGTTTCTCTGTATTGCTTTGGAGGTTGTCCTGGAACTTGCTCTGTAGGCTGGCCTCAAACTCATAGAGAATCACCTGCCTCTGCCTCCCAAGTGCTGGGATTAAAGGCATGCACCACCAATGCCTAGTTTTTATTTGATTTTTAATTGTAAGGAAAAGAGAGGGGAGAGAGAGGTATGGAGGGATGGAGGGAGGAAGAGAGGGAGAGGGAGAGAGAGTGAGTGGGTGGGAGAAAGAGAGAGAGAGAGAGAAAGAGAGAGAGAGAGAGAGAGAGAGAGAGAGAGAGAGAGAGAGAGAGAGAGAGAGAGAGAGAGAGAGAGAGAGGAGCAGGTGACTTCAGATGTCAAAAGAAGGCATTAGATCCCCTAAAGCTGGAGTTACAGAGACTGTCATTCACCCAATGTGGGTGCTGAAAACTGAGCTTGGGTCCCCTGCAAGAGCAGTACATTCTCTTACCCACTGAGGCATCTCTCCAGTCTTACAGTTGGAATCATAATCACATAATCAATATGTAGTAAATAGAGAAACAACTTGGTCTGCTTCATACAGTTTTCCAAATTATAGATTTATCTTAATTTTCAATGATTCCATAGTACTAAAATAAAGTATGCCACCAGCTCTGTAGCTCTATAGTCAATCCCCTGTTGATATAAAGACTGCTTTCAATTTTATGCTATTTACAAGTAATTCTACAATGGATGCTCTTTTCACATTTATACAAATACATCTATAGTACATATTTCTTAAAGCAGAGTGTCTGAGAACAAAGGAGCACAAATATCTAAAATTTTATATGTGATCAGACCAGATTGGCAAGGCTGTTAAAAATTTCATCATTCATGCTCCATCCCAGAACACATTAGCCAACATTTTCCCTAATTATGGGTATGATGAAAATTATTTTCTGTGCCAACCTATTCAAAACATAGAATTCTTATTAATTTGTATTTATTTGCCATGGCAAGTTTTATTACTGAATTCATTATTGTATTAGCTGTTACTTCTATCCATTTATTTTATATTAGATATTATTTTTCTTCTGGGTATATAAAACTCCACATTTTAAAGGAACTAATTAGTATTTTACTTTCATGGAAACTTTGGCATATTTCTCCAAGTCTCATGTTTTTGATACTATCTATCATGCAAACTATTGTATGTGATCCTGCTTACTGTTTTTGGTTAGTCACATATTACCATTATTTAATAAAAATGCCATGAGACAGTGAAGGCAGCTCAGTCAACAGCAGGACACATCCTTGCCAGCACTCATTCCTACTGATATCTTTTCCATTCTACTCCAAGCTCCTTGAAAACTTACACAGATGCTGTATTTTGAGCATCACTGTCCTTCAGTTCCTGGATCAGAGCATCTCTCAGAGCAGGTATTCAACAATAGTTAACCCACTCATGAAATCTGTGTTATGATCTGGTTATTGGATTGGGACACTCACATGTTGCAATCCTAATCTTTATGGATGACACTAAGAGATGGAGTCATTGGGTTGGAATGAGGTCATTAGAGTGGAGAACTTATCAGCAGGGTTAATGTCCTTACAGATATCCTAGAGAAATGCTCTGTAGAATATGGTCAGAAGATATCTCCATTAGACTGTCTCTCAACAGTCCTCTGTAGACACATGGTATGCTGATGCCTTGCATTTGGACTTCTGCCTCCAAAAGTATGGTAAATTGTCATTGGTTGTACATAATTCATCTATCTACCTTATACATTTTGTTACAGCAACTCAGAATCCATGAGAGATTCTACTGGCATGGAGACAAACCAGACACTAAGCCCATGATCCCCCAACCTGGATGACTCTGTACAAGAATGTCTCATCCAGAAACCAGGTGAGAAGCTGAGGTGCTTGGGAAGCAGGCAGAAGGGAAAGGGAACATTTCTCAAGGAGAGACATTTAAATAAATAAATAAACAAATAAATAGTCAAAAAATCTGGGAAGAATAGGTACAGATGTAACTTAACAAAAGACTCATTCAAGGTCTGCAGCATGGAAAGGCAAGAGTCAAGAAACATGAACACACTTGAGAAAATCCTTTATCTTTTGCTGCTTTCAAAACCCAGTTTATTTTTTAGTTTTATTTATTTGTATGTGCTTTGGGGGTTCACTTGAGTACAGTATAAACAGAGTCCATAAGAAGGTGTGTCAGAGTCCTGGAGCTGTGAATATAGGACAGAGGGAACCCAACTATATCTTCTGCAAGAAAAACACATGTGCTTAACCAATGAGCCATCTATTCATTCTGAAAATTAAATTTAAAAGTAAACTATATTTATCAGCCTGAAACTATTCTGTGTTCATAGTACCATACAGCTATTACACTGGCAAGATGTAAATTTTAGGGAACTCTAATTATGTCAATATTAAGTAATAGCACCATCAAATCCTTTCTTAATCAAATGAGATAAATAATTAAGAAAGATTGTATAGACACTAAAGAATATTCAAATCTTGCAAATTTTAATTAATTATACACATTCTGGAACTATAATTCTTCATTGGAGGAAATACTAGAAAGAGGCAATGCAGTGCAACTTACAAAAAGTGAATAAGGTCAGGGATTGGAAAGGAAAAGGAAAGTCAGACATGGGATGCCTTGTTCTAAAAAACATAGAGACCAGTGTTAGAGTCAATGAAGATCCATGATGGAGTGAGGGTGTGTTATCCAAGTTCTGATATTAAGATAGGAAGACAAGGGAGCCAGAGTCAGAAAAAAACAGCCAGAAGCTTTACAGTATTTCAACATCCTGGAGACCTCTAGCTCAGCCCTAGGAATCATTGGTGACTCGGTATCACACATCCCATCATTCCCAGATATTCAACACCCTCACATAACATGATGTCATTTTGCATACAACCTGTGTATATCCTGCCACACGCTTTACATAATCTCTGGATTATTTACATCAGATGAAGTGAACAGTTGTTACCCTGTAGTGTTCAGAAAATAATGACAAGAAAAGAAATCCATCCATGTTTAGTTCAGACACAGTATTTTTCTATTATTTTCAATTCACAGCCTCCTGAAAGCGTGGATGCCACACCTATGAATATGGAGCTGACTGTATTTGCTGATAATCAGCTAGGTATGGGATGGCGCAGGTACAGATGTATGAAGTGAAGACACTATATCCAGAGAGAGAGAGAGAGAGAGAGAGAGAGAGAGAGAGAGAGAGAGAGAGAGAGAGAACAGAATTTAAAACTTTTAGTGCAGCAAGAAGTATAAAGAAACTTTCTTTCCTCTTTCCATCACATCTTGATTGGAGAAAGTATGAGAAATAAACTAGCACTTTCTAGATGTGAAAACCAAACACCAGTACATTCTAAGAATAATCATGACCATGTTATCTTCTACAAGTTTAATCTAACATTCCTTGTCATATCCAGGAGATGTACATAAGGTTTCTTTCTCAGTGCATGTTTGAACTACAACAGAAGTTGAAGACAAAAGTAATACTATGTTAACAAGGGCAAAGGATGATCACAGAAAATAACCAAAGGAAAGGGGTGCTGGGAGATAGGGAGGAGACAATCAGAAAAGTACCATGCTGTGCTAAACATGGAGACACTAAACCAAATACCAGCTACCCAACCGTGTTATGGTAGAATCATTATTACCACTTCATAGACAGCATTCAAAGAAATAGGTGTCAGTTGTTATCTGCCTGTCATGGTAACTCAAAATTGGCGGAATATCACTAGAAGCAGGCACCTTTATTTCCTCCACTTCTCCAATCAGAACACTGAGTTTCATCTGTATCCAAACTCACATCAGAGGCAGAGGCTGGATTCTGGGGAGAGGGGAATGTATTTCCTCAGAAGCTCTTGGCTACAGGTGAATTTATGCTTCTGTTTCTCAATAAAAGGGCCTAATGAAAAAGCAGTAAGAGGCCCATTGTTTTTGAATAATGTGAATTAATGGCTATATTCAACCTGCTACAAAAAATCAATGGAAATATCTGCAATGTGTTTATTAAATAAGTTAAGATAGCATTGATTGAATGTGACTCTGCCCAATGCACAGTGTGAGGCAGCAGAAAAAAGCCCTCTGCTTAAGTCACTGGTTCATCCAACTGATTAGAAGGATGAAACACATGAACCAGCATCTCTGATGGACAAGCAAGCTTCTCTGTAACTTCTACCCTCTAGCTGAGAGCCATTAAGTACAGGGGCTTAACTTAGGTTTCAAGCATTGGCCAGTACTGATAAAGTCTCATCCATCCATCCCTTTGCCAGAGTTCCTGTTGTAGTGATACTTTGTTTGTTATCTAACAAATAAAGCTTGCCTGAAGGTCAGAGTGCAGAGCCAAGCCCCTAGTTAGCCATAGGGGCTAGGCAGTGGTGACACACATCTTTAACTCCAGCATGTGTAAGGCAGAGGCAGAAAGATCTCTGTGAGTTCAAGGCTACCCTGGGAAACTTTAGATTGATCGAATCACAAAGAGAACCAGTCAGGCAGTGTTGGCTCACATGTTTAATCCCAGTTCTTGGGAGTCATATGTCTTTAACACCAGCACTAAGGAGGTAGAGATAGGAAGGGATATGGCGGGACCAGGAGAGGAATATAGAGTGGGAGGAGATAGGAGCTCATTGCATTCAGTATGAGAATTCCTAAGAGAAATGATCACCCATTCAGTCTGAGGATTTGGCAGAAGTAAGAACTCGTGGCTGGCTATTGTGCCTCCCTGATCTTTCAGCATTTTCCACATTATCTGACCCAGGGCTTTTATTATTAAGACCAATTAGAATTTGCACTCCATCCTGGTTCTGTAATGGTTATGTTTGGGACTGTGAGATGGCAGGTGTGGGTTTCAGAAGGCTGGAGGAAAGAGTGGGCTCTTTTTCTCAAGAAAAAATTTCATTTTCCTCCCCAACACCAAACTAGAAGCACACTACAAAGTATGTAACATGATAAGCTAGAAATAGCTAGCTCAGGTCCTAAAGGGAAAGCAGATTGTGGGAAGCTAACCACACCGAAGGCAAAGATAGAGTGGGAAAGGAGGGAGAGAGAGGGGGGAGAGGGAGAGGGAGAAAGAGACAGGAGTGGAAGGGAGAGAGAGAAGCTGATTCTCCAGATACAATGAAGACACTGTGCTAAATTTTATGTTAGACTGCCATTTATATAATGTTTCAGGCATGGATACATCATGCTATCCATACCATCTCTACAATTTCTCTCTACTGGGACAGGTGCACCATTTTAAAATCACATCTCTCCAATAAGAGAAGCCACAAGCCCAATTGCAATTCTTGTACAATTCTCAGCATTTTGTAGAGTATGCTAAAGCTACTTCGATGGATTCTAAAATAATCAAATTCTGTGTAGTTATAGGGCATACCCTCAAGGGGAGGTAAAGTGTTTTTTTGTCTGCAAGGAACTTGAATCCTGAGTTCCCCAAATCACCATGACTTCCCATGTTCATGTTAGTTACTCATGGGAAGGTGAGTACATAACATGCTGAAGGGACAGATGAGATGGAAAGAATGGACATAAAGAGAAAACTGAGGTGTCATACTGTCTTGATCTATGTGCAACTTATTCTGCTTTATAACACACCTATGGCCAAACACACAGTTTGTCTACAGTCAGTTCACATCATATCATGTAAAGAAGCTACACTGTGGTGTTGAAAAGATACAAAAGAGGTTAAAAATGCACCAAACTAAGGGTCTAGGCCCTGCTCCAAATGATGTGACAGACTTTGAAGAAACCCCATGGAAGGTCTCACCTTCCCTGGGGAGCAGAAAGGGAATGGGATAGAGGGTCAGGTCAGTGGGGGACAGGGAAGGAGGGCAGGGAGAGGGAACTGGGATTGACATGTAAAAGAAGCTTGTTTCTAATTTAAATAAAAAAGGGGAAAAATGCACCAAACTGAAGTTTTTTCCTCTGTCTCATCTTGCTGTCTTTATTGTTTGTTTGTATTATTGTTGCTGTTTTGTTAAATTCAATGTCATTAATTTCACATTTGCAAGGAAATGTACTCTTCTACAAAATGTACTCTCTAGAATTTTGGTGCCAGAAAATCCTTATCCTGGTAATAGTTGTGGGTAAATTGCAAATCTAGACTCCTACAAAGCCTCACTATCCCTGGTCTTGTTCAGAGGAATGTAATTGCCAGCTCCATGAAAGCACCAAATTGCATGTGCTTAATTTTAATGGCATATCAAAGTGCTCATCCAAAATATTAAAAATTCTAACAGGGACAATTATGAATAAATTGTTTTATGACTATAAATTTTAATGAAGCTTAATTATATTTTAAAGATTTTCCAAATATTTTGACTACCCATTCTTCTTCACATTGAAAATACTTTATCATTTTTTAAATTCAGTTACCCTTTTCTATTCCATCAAAATTCCGTCATTTAATTAATACCGATATATTAATAGATATCCTGGTGTATCTACTATACACCAGGCATTAAACCAAATGAAAGAGACACTAAACCCCAAAATCTGATAGTCTTGCCTTTGAAAACAACCCCAGTTATTAATTAATAGGAATTGTGATGAGTGATATCATACAGGTAACATGCAAATTGCCATGAAAGCAGGTTACTGGTTTGCAACCAGACTGACCCAAGTTCTTGGCAAGAGACATGGAGAGGATACTGGAATAGCTCAAGTCAAACTAAGGAAGACCTGCATTTATACAGAGCAACTGGAATATGTTATAAATCCCCTCAAATGTTGCTCAAAATAAAATATATCTAGAAGTTGTCCAACCAGATCCTGGGAAAGCTATAGGAGGACACTAGAACAACCCCTGACAAACCAAAGCTGACAGGAAAGGGACTTTGTAACACTAACATGAACCAAGAAGGAAATAAGTAATACTGGTTATTATTAGAGCCCTGCAAAAGCCACCTGCCCTAACCAAGGCACAACTCAGTCTGTGGTGGCCTTCCTCACTCAGAAAAGGGTTTAGCCACAAAGTGCCAAGACCACTAAAAGTTCAAAGTCCTGACTAGGAAGCATGCTGTAAAACTACTGAAATCTTGTTTTCCATAAAAACTCAGCCATGATCCTTACCCAGCAACTCATATAGAGAATTCAGAATGGATTTCCAAGACTCCCCTGCTTCTCGCCCAGCGACATCTGTAAAGTGGGCTGCACTGCTGTAGACATGTAGGCGGTCTATGCACTCCAGAACTAAGTTGATCATTCCCTGGGAGAGGGGGTAAAAACAAATCATCATTAGAAACTAATTCTGAGCCAGGCATAATAGTTCACCTGTACAATCCCACCATGAGGAGACTGATATTGGAGGGCAACTACAAGTTCAAGGGTAGTCTAAGCTATAGAGGAAGACTCTGTCCCGAAAGAAGGAAATTAACTGTGCTCAGGACAAAAGGAAAAGAAGAATAACTTGATTTTAAAGAGAGGTCTAGCTTAACACTGTCAGTTCATTATAAAGAAAACTAAGATCATTTATTCAAAAGGCAAGAAGAAACACATCTGCCTGAGAAACTAAATGTTCTTCAGGTAACTTAGGGTTTCAATCTTGGTTTCCATTCCCAAACAAAAGTGAGAGAAAATTGTGAAATTATTTCTTCACATTTGCCTTACAAGGTTTAACAGCAATTGGCATGAACAGGTCATGAGGGGGTATTATACTATTAGTGACTTCATCACTGTTTTTAATAACATTATAGCTACTAAATTAAAGATATATTGAATTAAGTGAAAGAAAGCACCCAAAGAGAAATTTTAGAACAAATAAAAAGATTCATTTACAAGAAGCAGCCTATGGAGCCTTCATTGTTATTGCTGGGCCGAGGTTTGCAAAATGAGACAGCACCATAAAAACAAAAGCTATAAAATATTGAGTGATGAAATTCACTCATTGGACAGAATCTTAGTAGCATCCATGGGTCTCAGCTAGGTCCCTCCTGGATTTTCCTTTGTGACAAAATAACAAATTAAAGAAGTCTTATCCACATTAGATTGAAAACATTTAAATTCATATTTTAAATTACCATAGTCTGATATTTAGGTGGAATTCCTTCAGATAGGAAATAATCGTATCTGTGCAGCAATCGGTCCAGTGATCCAGCATATGTGAACATAAGAACTCCTTTAATTAATCACTCTTGTTCTTACTATTAACTTGTATAGACATTACTGCAATTTTGTGCCTTGATGATCATAGATCATTTATTTTATTTACACAGAGAAACAGCTGCAAAATTTAGTATCAGTTTCAAAATTATCAGGAGAAAAACAGCTTTAATAGTAAAGCACAGATTTGGGGACTATGGAAATTCAAAAACATCTTCCACATTTTTTCTTCATGCTTTTACAAGGTACTTTGTTATTGTAAGAGAAAGGGAGAGGGAGACAGAAAATGTTTGTTCTTAATCATATGTGTATGTCTGTGTGGGTGTGTGGTGTGTAAATGCATGCAGTACTGTAAGAGGCCACAGGAGGCGCTCTATCCCTTAGAACTAGAGCTACAGACAGTAATCTTCCTGGCATAGGTGCTAGGAACCAAACTCAGCTTCCAGGTGAGAGCAGTACATGCTCTTAACTTCTAAGCCATATCTCTAGTCTAAGTTAATTCTTAAGAAAATCATCACTCCTGTGTTGAAATGCCTGCTAAGACCCTGGCTGGCTTTATTGTCCCAACACCCTTACTTAAAGGCTTGAAACCTGTGATGCTAATATATTGACAACCACCTCAGGACATTAGGATGACAAACTAGTTGTAGTTTGACTCTGGCATACAGTGTGGTATGTGAGATTTTTTTGTTTTGTTTTGTAAGCAGTAGGAAATTAAGTAAAATAAATTATACACAAAAAAGGCACACATGGGACTGGGAAGAGTTCAGTGAAAGATCTCTCATTTTTGCAGCAAACAAAAGGACCTGGGTTTGTCTCCAGCACCACACATACACACAAAGTAATATATGCAAAAGGAAAGGTTGCAGGCACTTTGTTCATGCTGGAAACTGGAGCTCACCCTCTTCGTTGGAAGCCATCTCCCCTGTTTCTATTCCAAGCTCACAGCCCTCTTAGCCTGAGTCTCTTTAATGGACTTTCCTGTAGCCCACTATATAATTTGCAAGGCCTGATGAGATTTCGTGTGTGTGTGTGTGTGTGTGTGTGTGTGTCTGTGTGTGTCTGTGTATGTGTGTGTTCTGTATTTATGGAGCCAATATAAAACAGCGGGATCAAAGTGTGTTCCTTTTTTCAGCTTCTTTGGGCTGTGTTTTGAAACCCATAGCTTCAAATGTGGCTAAGACACACCTTCAAACAAAACGCTGCAAACTCAAAGCTGCTAAAGTCAAGTCTAAGACAATCACAAAACAGACAGCAGGTAGTAACGTGGAACTACCTCTACTGGAGTCACCCAGGAGTGCTCTACTGCCTGGAGTGCCCCAGTGAAAGCTGATGGTAAAATTAAGTGTCCCTTGTCAGGGCCGTGACACAGAAGTAAAGATAATGAGCAGTTTCCTATCAAGCCTGCTCCTCTGCTCAGTAATGCCCTTGTTACTCTCTACTGGGATGTGGAATGAACAGATAATTTTCTTTACTACAAAGTATTTTCCCAAGGAAACAACAGAAAATAAACAGGTGTGATCTCACCTCTTCCTGGAAGAGATTCTGCCTGTTCTTCAGGGCTCGCAGCCTGTTCTGCTTGTCTTCATGTTCCAAGTGCTCATCCGGGGGATGGAAGTAGCCGATGAGGTCCTGTAAACTCAGGCTCACAGACTCAATTGGTAAGTCAATGGTGGGCACCTTTGTCTTCTTGCTGAGAGCATCCAGGCCCCTAAATCAATATCAAACATTTCTCTAGGTTAGTGATCCACAATTTCAGTTCAATCTGCCAGTACTTTGACTGGCAGATGATTTGACATTGGCATCCCCTCTTATAGAAGGCAACGGAACATGCAAGGCATCTTTTCTAGCAGCCATAAAAGCCATATTCACATTATAACTGTGTAACACAGTATCTAAGTGTCACAGTGTACCCCAGACGACAGCATCCAGAGTCATGCCATTACAACAAACCCTGTTGGCCAACGGAGAAACTGTCCAAATACAAAGCCAAATGATAGCACTACTTTAAGATGTAAGGCCATATCTTCCTTGACATTTGCTTGTTTGAGGTTGGTTTGGCTTTTGGTAAGTGGTTATTTTACTATCATTGACACTAGCTGCTACTCTATTTAACTCCTATCAGTTAAAAAAACATGCATTTATGGGGACTGGAGAGATAATAGAGCAGTTACGAATGTTTACTTAGTTCTGTCCTAGCACCCACATCAGGCAGCTCACAACCACCTGTAACTCCAGTTCCAGGAGGTCCAATTGTTTCTCCTGGACCCTGTGAGCCCAGGCACTAACATACACAAACCATCACACAGACACATAATTTTTAAAATTAATATTAAATCATTTAAAACTATACTCATGAACTCAGAGGTGAGATTATTTGCACAAGAAGGAGCCTGTGGAAATGCTATCATCCACGGAGGTGAATCTCAAAGAGGCCTGACTCCTCAATGAGGAGCTTCTGGCAGTTAATAGTTAGTCAAGAAAAGGGAATTATTGTATTCAGTGGTGTAGCATGCTCTCATAAATAAATCTACACTCTTGCTCAATGGGTCACAAAAAGAATAAATAAAATTAGACAAAAAACACACACAAACAAACACACATGAATGTTTTGGAAAATTAAAATTAATATTTTTAAATTATAATTAGCTTATCTCTGTATTTCATAACACTCAAATTCTTATTTTAAATGTATGATCATTCATATAAAGATTGATGGTGATGTTGGAAAAGTTGAATTCAGCTTTTCAATCACTAGAAATAGTAAATTACAACTATTTGGGGGTATTTGCCTGAAATTCCCTGCAACTATACCAATTTGCAGGTAATAAAGGGAGTCAAAGTATATTGTTAACATGGGCACAGCCATGTCCAGTACTCCAATGCCTCAGTCCCATGCAAATGGTAGAGTCTTGCCCAGGTGAGATTCAGAGGGATGGCAGAGCTCTCCTCAGGGAAGTCTGAGTGTGAGTGTTTATGGACAACTGAGCATGTTGTACAAAGACATGTTGTAGCTTCCTCCTCCTGGATGTTTACAGTCTGAAATTGATGGTCTACAGAGACCACCTATAAAGACTATCTAACCCCTCCCTCTGTGCTGTATTTGAGGTGACGTTCCAATTTTCAGTAGCAGATCCCACCTGATATCAAGTTTACTGTCTGTCTGCCTGTGGGTCTGTCTGTCTATCTGTCTGTGTGCCTATTTTTCTTCATTCCCTAAAGCCTCCAGCCAGGATTTCAGAACCCAAACATCATGGCTTGTGGTACCAACCGAATTAAAACCAGTCCCCAGTTTCATCACGTCCACACAGTTGTCAGATAAATACAAATAATTGGTATTGTGTAGACTGGCACAACAATAAGTGATACAGAACAGAAATCCAAATAATAAATGCAATGAAGATGGTTCCCAACTCATTTCTAAGATTTAGTCCATCTGATGAAATTCAAGGTTTAAATAAGACAGACAAACAATATAAGTATTAGATATACAAGAGGGTAAAATTTGTGCATTTTCAGATATAAACATACACACACTTATAAACACATACAATGAGAGCAGTCAATGAAGCAGAAAATAATGAAATGAACTTTAGTATAATCTTGGGTGGAAAAGATCTTTTGAAAGTTGAAAAGAAAAAAAGAGATTTGATTAAGGCAGTAACTATGAAAAATAATTTAGAATTATTTTTCCAAATTAATAAATTGTCAATGATACAACTACACAGGAAATTAATGTCTCTAATGTAAAAGGTAGTTAATAGTCTAGTAAGAATAATAATGAATAACAGTGTAATTCAAAACACCAAATGTAAAACATTTGTTCTCACAATTAGCAATTTTTAAAGTATATATAACTGTACATTAAAAGTAATACACATGTTTTGGACCAGGTGTTGGTGGTGTACGCCTTTAATTCCGGCACTTGGGAGGCAGAGACAGGTGAATCTCTGTGAGTTCGAGGCCAGCCTGGTCTACAGAGTGAGTTCCAGGACAGCCTCCAAACCCATCTCAAAAAACCAAAAAAAAAAAAAGAGTAATACTCATGTTTTAAAGTTTTCATTATACTTAATTATATGTGTCTGTGTGTATGTGTGTGTATGTGTGTGTGTGTATGCATGTGAATTGTATATTCATAGGAAAAAATGTCTTCTATCAGGTCTGCACATTTAAACAGAGAAAAGGCCTTCCACACAGTCTATGTCATATATTACCATGCTATTGCCAGAAAAAAACTGTGGCCACAAGGTTAATGTGTTTCATGGATAAGAAATTATTTCAATTATTAAGTAGAAAAACATATTCATTTTAAGAATCACAGCACTTTCAACATTTCTCAAAATCCATCAAGTATCTAGATGTCATTATCCTTACTATATCACAGACTTAACCTCACCCTCCCTGGGAGAATGAGGGAATAACGGGGGGGGGGTGTTGGGGGGAGGGCACGGGAGGAGGGGAGGGAATGGGAGAGGGACCTGGAACTGACTTGTGAAGCAACCTCGTTTCTTATCTAAATTTAAACTGGAAAATAAAATATAAAAAAATTATAGAATCATCATGACTGATAGCTGTCTACTAAATTCACATTCCCTAACCTAAGCAACAGTTTAAATTCTATTCTGTGAGCCTAGCATGAAACATATAAGTATGAGTGTCTTAAAATGATCAGTTTAAAACAATGTGTTTCAGAATGATCAGTTTGTAAATTCAGGAAGAAAATCAAATGTAAAGTATCAAACAGCTATCACTATACAAATTACCTTATGAATCTATTGAAGAGAAACACTGTGCTCCTGATAACACGGGCTGTGCGGGACTCTTCATGCTGAGATCTGGATAAGTTCAAGCCGTCATCCATGTGGCCTTCATGGTGCATAATGGCCTGCAGAAGCATGGGAACAGCATCATTTTTCCAGCAAGGTGGATGGAAGGAGGTATGTTCTTGCTCTGTGGGAGGCATGCCCCTATAATTCCAGTCACTCAGGAGGACAGACAGGAGGATTGCAGAAAGGGCTCAAGTCTAGCCTGGGCAACTAAAGAGTATGTTTCAAACTAAAACAATAATGGCATCTAGACATATGGCTCAGTGGTAGAGGGGTTGCCTAGCATTGGAAGACCCTGGGCTCAATCCCAAATATTCCTCCTTGACAAAAATTAATTTTAAAATACCCTTTTAAAAAGCTGAGACAGAGGGGAAAGGACCTAGAAGGAATTAGAATCAGAGGAGTGAACATGAATGCATTCATGTATGGAAGAAAAATTAAATAATTTTTTAAAAATTGAGCCATAATAACAAATGGAATCAAAACAAGGCAACAGATAGTATTGTGCTCAGAGTAAATAATAGGCAAAGTCCCTGTACAGAGTAGCAATGCAGTACATTGACTACATTATTGTTTCAAAGATGGTTCAATAAATACATTGAGTTGAATGAGGCAACAGCAAAATATTGCCTCATATCTGCATTCAATCATTTATCCATAGCCTAACAAACTATAAAGCAGCAGAGAAGGCATGTAATTCCATTACTATGTAAAATCATCAGCTGTATTGTGGACTGATCATGAAACACCAACCCCTCTGAGGTACCTAAACTGTGTACACACACACACACACACACACACACACACACACACACACACACACCACTAGTTCTTTGTTAGTTTTTTATATCTTGAACATTCAGTGAAAGCACAACACTGAGAGATAAGTGCACATATCTTCAGTGAACAGGTCAATGATTTTTTTTCAAAAAAATCACACATGTGTGGTCAACACCTACATCACAAAAGCAAGTATTAGAATAGTTTTGAATCTCCCCAGGGCCTCCTTTCTGTCCTTTCTATCACAGTGATCTGCACCTTCCACAATTTCAATGGCTCCAGTGAACTGGTTGCACAATGTATGTGAGGAACCATATGATATATGCCTTCAAGTATGGTTTCCTTCATTCAACACATACAGCAGGCAATTCAGCACTCTGAATCAATTGTATGAAACAAAATCTGTAACCAGAACTAAAATTATTAAGTATTTTGAGTAAAGAGGAACCTTGAAGCAAAAATTAATGAGACACAGATCTGTACTCAAAGGTAAGATACTTCTTGTTGGCCTTTATTAACAGAAAAAAGTACTAAATTAATGTATTAAGCCTTGAAAAAGTCTCTCAAAAGGATTACTAGCAAAGTAGAAAGATGAAGTTGATAAAATAAAAAAACATGAAGATACAAGAAAGGATGAGTAAATACAAAATTTGATTCTCCGAGAAAATAGATAAATAAACCCCTCGCAAACTTGGCTGCAAATAAAAAAGATAAAACATAGAATACAGGAAATTGAGTATGATAATACAGTATTATGTGAATGGCAAAAACAAACATCAAAGGCCTGACTAATTCAGAGGAATAATCAACAGAGATGGCCATGTTGGCACATCCCTATGGAACCAGCTATTCTAGAGGCAGAGACAGGAGGATAACCAATCTACAATCCACAGCACCAGAGAGACTAGATAACAAGGAAGGTTCAAAGGTGGGTGCATGGATATCCCTGGGAAGGGAAAATAGAAAAGAGCTCAGGTAAACTGGGGGCAGGGGAGGTGGTGATGGGAAGTTGAGGGAGAAGGTTGGGCAGGCTGGATGCAGGAGGCGGGTTGGGAGGCAGGATGGAGGGGGAGAGTAAGGAAAGAGATCTTGATGGGGGACATATTTACGGGTTAACAAGAAACCTGGTGACAGGGAAACCCCTAAGAATCTACAAGGAACAACCTAGCTAAGACTTTTAGCAATAGTGGTGAGGTGCCTGAACTGGCCATCTACTGTAATCATATTGGTGACTACTGTAATTGTCATCAGAGAGCCTTTATCCAGTAACTTATGGGAGTCCTTCTTAAGAAAGGGAGGAGGGATTGTATAGAGTCAGGGGGTCAAGATCATATAGGGAATCCACAGAGACAGCTGAACTGAATTTGTGGAAGCTCATGGACTCTGAGCCAACAGTTAGGTAGCCTGCATAGGACCAACCTAGGCCCTCTGCATGTATGTGACAGTTGTACAGCTTGGTCTCTTTGAAAGGCTCCTAGCAATGAGATCAGGAACTGTTCCTGGTACTTAGCTGGCTTTTGGGAACTTGTTCCCCATGCTGGATTATCTTGCCCTGCCTTGACAAAAGGAGTGGAGCTCAGTTCTGCCTCAACTTGATGCCCCATGCCTTGTTCAAGACAATGAAAACTGCCCCTTGCTGAATGGAGATGGAGAAGGAGGGGGAGGAGGTAGATGAGTAAATGGGAGTCTGGGGGGCAGGAACAAGAGAAGACGAGGGAGGGGAAACTGTTGTAGGTATGTAAGATAAATGAATAAAAGATTAATTAAATAAAAAATACAAAAAAGCCTGGGAAACAAAACCTCAAAAACAACAGTAAGCCTCAATATTCTAAAGGAGTTCTGCTCAACTAAGTATAAAATCAATCACACAGAGTTTGTTTTCAGGAAACACTGGAAGGATAATTTAAGGATCACAAGCTAGAAGACCTTGGGAATGGATGGTTGCATACATGAATGCTGATACAGTTTCAAAGAGCTGATATCCTAGACCAGTGGATAGAGAACAATGTCTTGTCATCTGTCTTAATTCTGTAGTCTGGGAAAAGTCATTCCTTTTTCACGTGGTTGAAGACAGACCAATGAAGAGTGATGCTTCAAGATATGTGGAAATTAATAAACATGCAAATTATATGAAACGAAAAATTAATGATTCATAAAGAGTATTTGATTTTCCTCATGAATATATGTAATAATTTTGAATAAAATAAGTTAATTAAATGTGGTAGGATTTTACCAGAATAATGGGCTATGGCCAAGTAGGGTTTAATTCTATGAATGTAAGGATTCTTTAGTGGGTAGATGCCTGGTACCTTAATTATGTGAACAAATTAAAGGAAGCTAAACCATAATTTTCATTGACTTTAACTTATAAAACTCATAAATCACTGCTAGTTTTTCTTAAATACACCAGAAACTAATAAAATGAGATCACTTGAAAATAAAAATAATCTTAATTGTTCTAAGAATACAAAATCCTGTAAGATCTACAAATCAGTAGTGAAGATTCACAATGAAGAAACAGGTAAATTAGATAAAATGAAAACAGTCTAAATTTTTAAAAAGCTAGATGAAAAATTTCAAAGGAGGATATAATAATGATAAAAGATACATGATAGATGGTAGGTAGGTAGGTAGATAGATAGATAGATAGACAGGCAGACAGACAGAAATTAAAAGGAAACTCAAAACAACTGAAAAAAAAAACAGAAGTTCACTTAGGAGAACATAGCCAGACAAGAGAACAAGCATGCTGTGAGTAAAAACTGCGGACACAGAACCATGCGAGGTTCACTAAGATGGAGTAATGCAGACAGCTAGCATGGAGCCAGCTAGTGAGTCCTAACCACTCAGCTTTCTCTTGCTTTCCTTCTGAGGCTCTTCAAAGCAGCATCAGCAATTCAGACTCTGTGATACTTAACTGTGATTATCAGTTTGTGTGGATTAAAACGCACCTAGGGAATTAATGAGGCAAGCCTTTGAGTGTATGTATAAGGGCATTTCCAGAGAGGATTAACTTGCAGGATATTTCACATTCAAACCATAATACTGAGTAAATCAAACCACACAGGGAATGTCATAAAATTTAGTAAGCTCTACATAAATGCTTTCAAAACACAGAGAATGTACAGTGAACCAGCTGGGAAGGAAAGACCATCCAACGTAATCATTTAAGTTTAGACTATGAAGAATGGATAAACCTTGGGCTGACAAAACAGGAGTCATAGACTAAAGAGAAGAAACAGCTTATCAAAGACTCAGATGAGGAAATCTGTGATTTTTCTGGGGAATGGCAGGAAGTTTGCTTATGTGATATACTGGGGTCAGTGAAAAGTGATGTCTAGAAACTGGGGAAAGGAGCCAGGAGTGGTGGCACACACCTTTAATCTCAGCACTTGGGAGGAAGAGGTGGGCAGATCTCTGTGAGTTTGAGGCCCTCCCAGACTACATACTTCAACAACTGCCAGAGCTACATAGTGAGACTCTGGCTCAAAAAAAGAAGGAAGGAAGGCAGAGAGAGAGGGAGGGAGGGTGGGAGGGTGGGAGGGTGGGAGGGTGGGAGGGAGGGAGAGAACAAAATGAAACTGATGAAAGGTTTAATGGAGGCAGGCCTAGAATGGTGTCTATCTTGCAAGCAAGAGGATGTAGCAGTAAGAATAAAAAAAAACAAAGAAAACTAGGTAGACTAAGATAGAATATAAAAGACAGTCTTTTTAGTCCCTTAATATTTAATACATGAATCCCCAAGTTGTAATCCTATACATCACTGAGAAAACTACCACAATGGTTCACCCTAAAAAAAAATCAAAGTCTATTATGGTAGGATTGTTGCACAGAGCCCAAGGGGCTGGGAATCTCATAATTCATTAAGAGTAGTTATTATTACATCCTCAGATATACAAATGGGATCTGAAAGATTGGGCACTGAGTTTGCATGCATAGGCAAGCAACTTGATCATCAGAATCTTGTGGCTGAAATACTAAGTAAACAAATGGTACAAAATAATGAATACAAGCAGGTAGCTAAAGTCTTTGGTTTTTGTGTTACTGTTTTATCATGTATGAACATGACTGCCATAAGCTGTGTTTGTGTACTATCTTACCTTACGCTGTATGGATCCCATCCGTGCTGACTTCACATCCACAGACTGGTAGGTTAGCCACAGGCCTGTATCCACATGTTGTATATAGCAAATGGAGTCTCCGTACTTGATTTCTGAGGTTCCCATGCCATCAACTTCTTTTCTCACCCCTACATCCAATTTTTCCTATATATCAAAATAGAATAGTATATATTTTTAAAAAATAATTAGTCTATATCAATAAAGCACTATCTTGTAAAAACATACCTTGAAACTTTCCGTTTTCTCAGGTCCCCTGAAATAATGACAATGGCTAAATATTATTATTTTTTAGATTCATTTTATTTTAGTAATTTGCATGCATGTGCATCTGGGGTGTGTGTGTAAGTATCTCTGGAGAGAAGAAGTGGACATCAGATACCCAGGATGTGGAGTTTCAGTGGTTGTGATGTCCTGAATGAGTGCTAGGAAGCAAACTTAGGTCCTCTGGAAAAGCAGCCTATGCTCGTAACTTCTAAGCCATCTTTCTAACCTAGGGCTCAGTTTTATATCCATAAATAAAAGTATCTCCCTAGAGGCTCACAACAAAAATGGGACAATACTTGAAAAGTTTTGAACATAGCTGGAATTAAAAAAAAATCAACCTTCCTTCGGTCTGCCTGAATGACTTTGGACACGACAACTGTGGAAAAGCTGACATTAATGAGGCCATTAGTGATAACTGAATGTTATTTCTCTTTAACTAACCAGAGCTGTAGTTTTGGCTCCTGCTATATCCAAAGTAGACTGCTGAATTTTGATTTTATATTACTAAGGAGGTTCAGGAACTGACTAGGTCAATTCTTCAAACTTCTCCTTGTGTGTGTGTGTGTGTGTGTGTGTGTGTGTGTGTGTGTGCACATATCCAGAGTATTCTAAAGGTCATAACAGCAAAGGTACAGGATTTCTTGGAGTCACAGGCATCTGTGAGCCACCTGATGTGGGTCCTGGGATCTGAAACCCCATCATCTGCAAAATCAATAAGCACTATTGATTTGTTGTTCATTTTACCTGCATGTATGTCTGTGTACCATGTGCCATCTCTGGCACCCATGGAGGCCAGATGTAGGTACTGGATCCCTGAACCTGGAGCTACAGACAGTTGTAAGCCTCCATGTAGATACTGGGAATCAAACCCACATTCTCTAGAAAAGCAGCCTTTAAGCACTGAGGCCATCTCTCTAGTACTATGAATATTTCTTCAAATAACAATCTCAAGGCTGAATGGACTCCTTCCTATTTCTCATCCATGCCTTCCCTGAAGAACTACCATTTCTAAATTCAAGTTATGTTCCTTGACTATTGATGAAACTGACTATCTGTCTCTCTCTGTCTCTCTTTCTCTCTCTGTCTCTGTCTGTCTCTGTCTCTCTCTCTATCTCTGTGTGTGTGTGTGTGTTCACATATGTGTCAGCATGTCTTCTCATGTGTATAGATGCACTTGCTTGTGGAAGTCAGAGTACCATTTCAGTATCATTTCCCAGACATTGCCCCTCATTGAGTCTTTGGCATGGGGTATCACATTGGTGAATTTTACCAAGGAGGCTGGGCAAGCCCCAGGGATCTGTCCATCTCTACCTCTCTAATACTGGGGTTAAAAATGCATGCCACCATACCCAGATTTTCTTCTTTTATATGGGTTCTGGAGCTCAAATTCATGTCCTCATATTTTAAGGTAAGTGCTGAACTGACTTAAGTCCATCTACTACATAAATGTTTATTGAAGAACAGCTTAAAATGAAAGTTTTTTGAGTTTTGTTTTATCTAAAGGAGCCACTCAAGCAAAACAAAAGTGGAGGCCAAGTATGGTGGCACATATCTATCACCTCAGTGTTTGATATCCAGGTGCAGTAGGATTGCCTCAAGTCTAAGGCCAGCCTGCTCTACACAGCAGGGTCCAGTCTAACCAAGGCTACACAGGAAGTCCCTGTCTCAAAAATCAACACAAAACAAAACAAAATGTCACAGATTCTTCATGCCATCTTATTTTTTCTTTCCTTTTTGTAGTGATAATTAATGACCCTAAAGTGAGTGAGTGAATGAGTAGATAAACTTTGAATTTAAATGAGTTTCAATTATCAATACAGAAAGGTCAAAGCATACAATTATCAACTAAGTTGAATGAACTATTATGCAAATAACTTAGAATAATAGTCTAAGAATCAGCAATAAAACAGATATACTATTGTAATTTCATTCTATCAGATGAGATAGAGTGCTAATCTACTTATACCAACCCTGTCAATGGGAAAATTAAATTCTGGAAAATATAACAATGTAATTATCTCTTCAAAAGAAAACAATGAGGCTCTAAACATTTTTTCCTTTTATCTGGGAAATGAGTTTATAGTCTAATTATTCGTGTTTTTGAGAACTCCTACACTCATTAGCTGTGCAGTGGGACTTTGTTGGTTTCTATTGCAATGGGTCATGGCCATTTCAAGGGGTTTTAATGAGATTTACCAGGGACCGTGTTCCGGTAGTTATATTGACCCTTGACCCCTTGACTCAGGTAAGAACTTGTTGAAGTGACATGAGACAAAGGAAACACCCAAGGTCATGGCTGTCCTTTCCTTCTTTCATTTCCCATAGCTTGGGCTTAGGAGAAATTCAGATGAAAATAGTTAGGCATTCCAGTGAAGGATCTGTTCTGGATATGTCTAGGTTTTTGGCCTTGGTCAAAGAATTGAGACAAGAGCTCACAGGGATTTGAACAGGTATCAAGGCATCTTTAGTCACAATGATGACAGATCAGAAATACACTGTCTTATGAAAGGGGCACATGAGTGCCTGTGGAGGTCCAAGAGGGTGTGGCTCTCCCAGAAATGCAGTTATAGGCAGCTATTAGTCTCCCTGGGTGGATGGGTTCTGGGAACTGACCTCCTACCCTCTAAAAGAGTAACACGGTTCTTCTCTGCTGAGCCATCTCTCTAACCCAAGAAGCTTCTATTTTTATGGGACTAAAGGAAGGAAGGGTTTCTTTACTAGGGACATAGTTTGGGAAGTTCTCTATACTAATCATTGACAGATCAAGTCTACTATGAGTCCCCCTTCCCACAATGCATCTGATTTTAATCACATGTATGCCCAATTATGCACAGGCATATGATGAAAAATAGGAGATTATCCCTAAAAATTCACTTGGGAACATAGTTTGCTTTACTGCATATATGCCCTAAACCTGTCTAGACTGTACTTACCTTTGTATCCTTCTAGGTTAAGGTGAGAAGAAATTTATCCCATCACTCAGAGAGATGTATATCTACAGCTCACTGGAGGTAGGGGTCCCAGCTTACTAACACGTTGCTGGTTGCATTGTTCAGAAAGGAATGTACATGCATGGTATTTCCAAGTAAAGATCCCAGGCTTCCAAGTGCATTGTCGAAGGAGGGTGTGTGTATGACAAACCCTGCAGAGTCTTAGGTTGCTAAGTCATCCCCTATGCTCACCTGTCTCAGGTATGTTGAATAAGTATACATTATCAGGAGGCAAGAAGACAGCATTGAATAAAAGTTTCCAACAAAAAGTGAGCCTACATTATTACAAGTTGAGCAAGCACGTTAGACAGGTGATATTCGTGCAGAAACTACACACCAACTTCCCTTCCACAAATCGGGGGCTTTTATTTTTCCCCTAGTATAAAATGATGTTTTTCTATTGAGTTACTATGCTTTAGAAAATGGAGATTAATAGTACAAGTCTTCCCATTGGTAACTATTAGAATATTTGGAAAAATTAGAAAATCCGGGAGGGACTGAACAGTAGAACTCTAGAAAGACAAACAACTCTTAGCCTGGCTTATGGATGCCAGCCTTTTCTTCAGGGTATACCTGGCCCTAAAAATACCACTCAGGCAAAAGGAAGCAAATGTCTCTTTAGCATGGGGTATCAAAAGAGACACAGTAGATGCAGAGGGATCCAAAATCTTTACAGGAGCCCATCCAAATTCTTGCCAATCAATAACATTCTCATGTGGAGGAGGTCGGGAATAATGGCAGCAGGTATGACTGAGCGATCTGAGTAGAAATGTAAGCAACTGTCCACTGCCAAAGACAGAAGCAGGTTTCAGTCTAACAAGGTTAACTACCTACAAAGCTGAAATAAGGCTTCAGAGGAAAAAATAAAAAAGCAAAATTCAGTCTCCATGCTATAACGTTTCTAAAATCCATTATAGTGTCAAAGTAAATGTCAAAAAAGGGGAAGTGTGTGTGAGGAAGCAACATAAATGTGGACCTTGATCATACAGGTAGAAGGCAAATACCTTAAGGCAGTTATTTTTTATGTTTGCATTTTCATATCTCTGGAATATATATGTGCAATATGCATATTTTTATGTGTATGAGAATACATGTGTAGGTACACATACATGTGTGTTCTTGTGCATGTGGAAGCCCAAGTTTGATGCTGGGAATTACTCTTTGTTCTTCCACCTGATTCACTGAGGAAGTGAGGAAGGGTCTTCCAATCAAAGCTATACCACACTGAGAAGACTAGTCTCCACAGGCACTTTGCTCTGGGGATTCCCGTATCTATCTTCCAAGTCAGGAACCCACAATGCATTTACATTCTGAAAATCCAAATTCTGATCCTCATACCTATGCAGCAAGCACATTAAACACTAAATTGTCTCCCTATCCACTAAAGCATCTATTATAAATATAAAATATGTTTAAATGACAAAAGAAAAATCCTTTACACACACAAGGAATATACACATAGGTGATCTCTGCTAGAAAGTGCAATGCATATTTCAACACGTGCACAAGCGTGCACACAGAGAGAGAGCTGACAGCAATAATCAGAATATTTGATTAGTTGGATATCACTGGAATTAGAAGACAAAAAGTCAGTGAAATTGAAGAATATCAGCAGGAATATCTAATATCTGAAAAATCACACAGACATCAAAAATTTACTAGCTGCCAGGCTTAGTGACTCATACCTGTAACCTCAGCAGTGGAATGCTGGAATCAGGGGACTACCATGAGTTTGAAGTCAGCTTGGGATGCACAGTAAATTCAAGGCAAGCCATGGGGTTCAGAGAAAGACCCCATCTCATATAAAGCAAACCCAAACAAAATAAAACATACCCCAAGATACACACTCTGCTGTTAAATAGAAACTTCTTTCAAGAGACAACACAGTTAGTTTAATTTGTATACCTAGTATACCCATCTGGTATACAGTCAGTCAAGAAACCTTGAGATCATTGTTTGTATATCATCTTGGCATTTGTTCATTCATTCATAACTGAATATTTTGTCCATTTTGAGATCATGGGAACTATAAGAATTTCAAGAAATATTTCAACCCATTGTTGTATAGACATTGCTTTCTTCTTCTCTTTTTATTTATATACTGACATGAATTCTGTCTCCCACTATCAACCAGTGTGCTAATTATTGAAATTAACTATAATTATTCTTTTTTAAATTTTTTAAAAATTTATCTGTAATTGTTCTTTATTCTCATAATCTGATCATTGTCTGCAAACAAGAAGCTCTTTTTTAAACAATATTTATTTTTATTTTTAATTAGGTACATATATGTGGGTATATGAACCTAAATGCAAGTACCATGAAAGTCAGAAGAGGGCATCAGATCCCTTAGAATTGGAGTGACAGATGGTTGTGAGCTGCCCCACATGAGTTCTGAGAATGGAACTCCTAGCCTCTGCAAGAGCATCATGTGCTCTTAAATTCTGGCATATCTGTCCAGTTACACAAAAGGCCAGTTCTCAACAGCAATTTGTTAAGTGAATGAATTAAGTAAGGGCAATATATCTTTTCCCATATCCCACAGAAAATGTGCCAACAAACTACTCAAATAATTCCATTTAGAAATGGCTTTAAAAGTACAAAATAATGTCCCCAAATGGCACACTAATCTGACTTCTTATAAAGTGAAAACTATTTCTGAGTAAACCATGGCCTTAGTAAGTGACACAGAGGCACTGTAGTCACCAGGCTAGACTCATAAGCACACTAAAACTGTGCTGTAGAATTGCGATCTGGACTCTTGTAGCACTAGCTGAGATCAATCATCCTTATCCTATACAACTTCTGGATAACTAACCAGCGGGGTGGGGGACTGACAGGCCCTTAATCTTGGATAATGGCAGTCTTACTCATTTTAAATATACATGATTAATAATATCTAGTTATACACCCATCTCCTTAAGACAAATAATGGTCAAAAGAGAACATGAGGCACTGGAAACAGCTATAGGAAGAGGTGTCTGCTGCCAAGTCTGAGGACCTGAGTTTTAAACCTGATACTCACATGGTAAAAGAAGACAATCAATGCCTCCAAGTTGTCCTTGACTACCACATGAGCTCTTGTGGCACATGTGCATGCCACACCTGCCTGGAGATCAGAATACAACACCAGCCACACTAGTTAACCATAGAAGCTGGGCAGTGGTGGCACACACCTTTAATCCCAGGACTCAAGGGAGAGAGGCAGATGGATCCCTGTGAGTTCAAGGCCACCCAGGGCTACGTGAGAGTGAATCAGTCTAAAAGAAAAGCAGAGCTGGCAACTTTAATCCCAGCACCAGAGAGCATAGAAAGGAGCTGGGTCTGACATTCTGGCAATTAGTCTCCAGCCAAGCTGAGGACAGGATCACCCCAGCCTTGGTATAGGTAAGAGCTCTCTGGTAGCTCAGCTGCTTTACTTCTCTGACCTGCAACTTGAACCCCAATATCTGTCTCATGGATTTTTATTATTTCGTGCTACAATAATACAATGAAAATAGCTGGTCACCAGAAAGTGGGTCACAAATTTATCCCATTAGCCCACCTGCACTGTGGGTTTCCCACTTCCTTAGCCAGCCCTTGGGTATCAGCAGACATAGAGCTACACAATAAGTCCTTGAACATGCAGGTACCCTGCTCCTGCTTATCTGGCTGGACCCTGACTGAGACACTTCCCATTGCCATTGAAGGGCCCATGTCATTCACTCTCATGCTGGATGCTATTAAAAAGGATTGGCATGTTTGTAACCATCTCTGTCTCCTAGGAAAACAATTATCTCCACTGTTTTCTCTTTCACTACCTCCTCTTCTGAGAAGGTTGCTATATGCAGCTCCTTTGAATTTAATCCTAGTACAAGTAAAGTTCATCTCCATGTAAGCTCTGAGACTGGGGTTTTCTACTATTAATTTTTTAGGTAGCATGCAAAGTACTAGGATTCATTAAGACATTCTCTCTCTCTCATTCTCTCTGTCTCTGTCTCTGTCTCTGTCTCTCTCTCTCTCTCTCTGTGTGTGTGTGTGTGTGTGTGTGTGTGTTCTTATTCTTTCCCATCTTCAATGTCCTCTCCCACCTGCTATACTCAGTCTCTCCCTTGGAGCCTATTTGTAACTTTATATACATGTTTTTTATGAGAGAAATCATGTAAAAATAAACCTACCTGTTAGATATCTAATACCTTGTCACTAAAGACCTTTGAAATACAGACCATGATGGGTGAGTGATTTCTCTTCTCTACTGGTTATTAAGATTTATCACTGAGGCTTAAGTCTAGAAACTCCACAGAACTAAGTAAGACCTCAGTTTCTAAAACTATCTGATGATCTCTAAATTATCTCTAGTCACAGACTCGTACTAGCTTAGACAACACAGCACATGAGCTGTAGTAAGCAGGTTACAGGACACACTATAAGATGTTACACTTTACTCTTATTCTCTTTGTGTGGGAGTGGATGCTTTCAGGACTGGATAGGGATGCAGCTTGGTGGAGAGGCTGCTTTCTCAGCCTGCATAAAGTCTTGGGCTGGGCCCCTAGCAGTGCCTGCATAAGCCAGACAGGGTGACACATGCCTGCATTGCCAGCATTTGGGAGCTGGAGTGGGAGGATCAGAAGTTCAAGATCATCCTCAGATACAAAGCAAATCCGAGGCAAGATGAGGAAGAGTGGCAAGGGAAAGAAGGGGAGAGGGAAAGAGCTTTAAAACTTGTATTTCTGAACCAAAAATAAAAATCTTAAATAAAATAATACACAAAGAATCTCAGCCTAGAAATATTTCCATCTATTTTTGCCCTCATCTCCACAGTCCTTTTAATGGCACTGCTAGTCTCATTTGAGGCTGTCATCCTATCACCCCAATGGCAAAAGACTTCTATTCATGGTGCACGAGGGAGGGAAAGCTGGGAGTTCACCTGCCAAGGAATATGTCAGTGGCATTTTAAGCCACAAGAAAATTACACTGGTGTACAATACATATATGCCTGGCAGGGCCTACATTATGATTAAAACTGACATCTAAAGACATCTGTAAGAACCAGTTAAAAGTTCTAGAAGTGGAAAATATGCCTTACAACCCTACAGGTGTGAAACTGCATTCTTCATTATGGAAACTGCTTTCCTGAACAGGGAACCCATGTCACTTATGGAATAAACTATGGCATACAATTTATTCTGAATACACAAAGCTGTTAGCAACTGGTGATTTTTCTGCCAACTCCTGACCTTCAGATTGGCTAGTGAATCCCTCACATCAGTGTCATAGGCACCCCTGTGACAACCCAAAAATATGTCATTCCTGTCAACTAGTAGCATGGGTTTCATTTGGGGAGTTCTGTAACATCATATTTTAAAAACCCTTGTCATTTATGAATCTTAAGTAAGAATGACCTTCCTGATCTGTAAGCTTTGAGAATAAAATTACACCATGGCCTCAGGGTGTAGGCCTTCAGCAGAGCTGCTCCTGTGGAGGACAAGGCAGGAAGACTGAAAGTTCAATGTCTCCATTTAGTGAACTTCGAGGGTAGCCTGTGAAACATATTGAGATCTTTTCTCAAAATTAAAGGTCAGAAGAGACGTGTGGATGGGTGGTAGAGCCTGGTGGCAGAGCTTAGCATGGCCAAGGCTGTTCACTCACCAGCACCACAAGATGAAATAAAGAACATCTCAACCAGAATCACTCCAAGGACCACTGAGGCAGAAACGAAGCTTCTTCAGAGTTGAGGTCATGCTGGGAATGGAACCTAGGACCTCCTGAATACTGGGCTAAGCTCCACCCCTGAGCTATGTAACCAGTAGAGCTACACAGCCAGTCCTCTTCACATCTTTGTTTGTGAGATAGGATCTTATAAACTCAACCAGACTGGCCTTAAACTCACTCTGTCACCAAGCTGGTTTTCAACTTGTGCTCTTCCCTCCTTAGTAGCTGAGATAACAGGCCTGAGCCACTGGGGTTGATTTTCATTGTGTAATTCATAAAGCTGAAGATACTAATACAGTCTAAAACAAAAGAATATAATTTCCACTCACCAAGAAAAGCTTATTTTTTCATTAACAGCAACAGAGAAATTGTTATCTATCAAGCCATTTAGGCACTGCAGACATGAAACATACCTGAGTCAAAGACATATTAAGAAGAAGGGACTTTTTTGGTATTTTCTCTGTGTAGCATTGAAGGCTGTCCTGGAACTTGCACTGTAGACCAGGGTGATCTCAAAATCACAGAGATCTACCTGCCTCTGCCTCCTGAGTGCTGGGATTAAAACATATCAAAGGTGTGCACCACCACCACTCAGCAGAAGAGACTTTTACCTTCCAGAAGGGAAGTGCTCGTTTTTGTTCTTTTACTGAAAATAAGGAAAAGTGTTTCATATCTATCACTGAAACTCCAAGAAAAAGAATCTCACATCATGATGTGCTCATAGGGGCAGAGGACAAGCATGAGGATCTGAGTTTTACCCTCGGGGGCCATATGAAAAGCTGGTTTACATAGCCCATAAAAAAGCTGGCAAACACTTGCTCTTCCAGACCTGGAAATGAAGACAGGTAGATCCCTGGGGCTCACCAACCAGCTAGTCTAGCTTGTTTAGTAAAACAGGCCAGGGGAGACCCTGTTTTAAAATACAAGATGGATGGCTCTTGAGGAAGGACAGCTGAGGTTTACTACTGTCCTCCAAAGGCATGTACACACACGTGCATTTACACAAGCATGAACTTGCCCACATGTGTACAGGATATTTAAATGTGTCTCCATATGTGTTCACATAAGTGTCTGTGTGTTAGCTAAACGTGTATTTTTAAAATGCAGATCTGGGACAAAATTATCACTAATAAAGGAAAGAATAAAACTATATATTCCATTTTCTCTAAAATTTGATAATATGAATACTCTAGTTTTATTTTGTTTTCACTGGTTTAATTTGTCTTATAATTATAATTGCAGATAGGGCTTTGTAGCATAAATGAATTTTAGTTAGGCTTCTTTTCAATTAAAATGCGGTATTTTTAACATTACAATCAGTACTATTAACATCTTTAATTTTTTCACAGTTTATATGTGGGAAATGTGTTTTTATATGTGTATTTCTGTGACATTTATTTTTTCTGGGATTCCTATTTTTATATTGTAACTTATTTTAAATAAAACTAAACTATCAAAATAACATCCACTATTGGAACAGTGTATGTATACCTATATACTTATATACATACCTATGAACATACATACTGCTGATGTATACCTTTAATCCCAGCGCTGAGAAAGCTAAGGCATAGAGACCATGAGTTTGAGGACAGCTGAGCTACACATTGAATCTTAAGTCAGCTTGGGCTATATACAGAGACCCTGTCTCAGAGAAATTCTTACAAATATAGGACATCAACTTATACACACCATAAAAAGCACCTAAGTGAATTTTACTTCTTAAATACCAGAAACATCTATTTTAAAAATATTTTCTACCAATAAAAATTACATGACACATTACCAAAAATTATGTCCTGATTTATCCCTTTTCTACGATAACACTTGAATATGTTCATATCCCTAAGTGGTTCTGTTGGACAAAGTTTAGCAGAGGACAGAGTACTGTGTATTCTAACAGGAATGTGTGATCCAGAAGCCAATATTTTGATGAAAAAGGAGGGGGTGATAACAGAAGAGAAAAGGAAAGATACAAGACAGAGTCACTTCTCTACTTTTGAAAAACACAGAATGAAGATCTGAGTCATCCAGAACACACCATAGTCTTGGAATTGATGTGAGAAAAGAAATTTTCATAAAGCTTAAGTCCCAATATTCAGAGACAGGCTGACTGAGAAGACAATGTGATCAGGGGAGGCCCAGGGCTGACAAGGGGAAGGTGTAGTCTGGAACAATTAGAAAATTCCCCCTTCTCATTCTAAATAGGGAAGAGCAGCAGAATCTAGGTCCAGCACACTAGGACTTGAGATCCTTCTCCCAGAAATATGTCCAGCTTTGAACTTAATTTCTCTGATCTGCCCAAGTACCCAGCGTCTGGCTTTAGATTTACTCTGTTGCTGTCCATGTACATTAGGAATGAGAATACAGTTCAAACAGAGATGAAAAACATACATGTGGTACAACCTTACAGATAATCTGAGGCACATTCTAGACTAAATGCTAGAGGTACATTCTAGAAGACACCCCAAAGTCGCCATTCCAGGAGACAGACAAGGAACAGGAAGGTGTGGTCTACACACATCATCTCAGAGAAGCCTGGTTCTACAAACCGCTGAATGAGGAATATGTTTCTCTCACTGAAATCCTGCAAATGTTAAATGCCTTTGAAACAATGAGTTTGGGACAGGAGAGATGGCTCAGTCTGTAAAGGCACTTTGCCCCAGGAACCCATGTAAAAATGAATAAGGCAGATGAAGGGAACAGACTTAGAAAGGTTGTCCTATATCTTTCACATGTATGTACTCCCCAATAAATTAAAAGTAAACCAAAAGCAAACAAACAACAAACAAAAAACAATTTTATAGCTGGAAAGAGTAACATTTATGAACTATTTAAAAAGATGTAATTGATTTTTATCAAAATCAACTCTGGAGACCTTCCTGTCATTTGATTAAAAATAGTTCAACTTCCAAAAAAGTAATCATCAATATTTAAAGTGTACTTTAAATATGAAAATAACCTTGCAGATACAAAGCAATAGTTAAATGCATTATCATGGTTATACATTGCAGAATATTGAATTACCAAAATTTCATTATAGAAGGAATGTCATAGGATAAGACATTTTATTGAATAGTAGTTAAACCCAACAAGTATATAATTAAGCTGTTCATTATCAAAATTTCTTAAATGTTTCAATAAAGGAGTTGAGTTATTTTTGAATGACAGACTGAAAATGGTCTTAATTTATCCCTGAGTGCATTACTGAACTTTCTTTTTTAATTTTTCACATTTGTTTATTTAGTGTTTATGTGCATGGGTAGGTTTGTGCATGGCCATCAGAGGACAACCTATGAGCAGTGTTTCTTTCCTTCCAACATAACTCAGGTTATCAGGCTGGGAAGCAACCCCTTTACCTGCTCAGCCATGTTGTTGGTCCCTCTTTTTTAAACGTGCTATGATAGCTATGTATAAACTATATAATAGAAAGAGTAATTTTTAAAGAAGAAAGTACGCAATTGCCTCAACCTCTTAGAAAAATCTACTACCTGGTCTGACAGTAATATTTAAATTTTATTATAATTTTTTAAATTAAGTATCTTCCTGAATCCCAGTTCCACTGTCTGTCACTCTCTCATCATGTGTAGTAGCCACTGAGAATTACTTATAAAGAACCTATCTGTGTGAAAACAGGTTCTCAGCACCCTCTAGGACTGAGTGGCACTGTGGACATTGGAGTCAAGGAAACACTGAGCTTCAGAGAAAGAATTCAACAAGCCATGTTCAAACAATGGCCTCACTGCCTTCAGTGGAGATGGTGGCCAACTTCCAGAATGAGAGTTCCTGAATAGATACCACCAAGGACCTAGGCATTAAAAAGAATTAAAATGCAAGCTCAAGTCAACACTAACAGGAAGTTAGGAGAGGGACTCAGAAAAAAAATGTATCAAAAGCTACAGCTGTAGACAGAATGCACCAGTAGTTTGCAAAGTTTTCTTGGCTCCAGAGTTAGTATCCCCAGTTCTAGGAATCTGTCCTAAAGAAGTAATTCAGAGGTTGCACAAACTGTCATTCTAATGGCTGCCATCTTCTAACTGATTATTTTCTTAGAAGAGACCTGTGTCCACTGTGACGGGCAAAAAACCCACACATCTGTCTTCTACTTTCCTTCCTGTCTTACACATATGTTTTCTTTCTTCTCTTTCCTTCCTATCATGTGCTTATGGGTTTATTTTTACATGTATATGGTATATGTGTATGCATGTTTACATGTGTGTGGGTGCACATGTGTATGCTTAGGCATGTGTGTATGCATGGCTGGTGAGGCCCAAAGTCGGCAATGTCTGCTCACATCCTTCTCCACTCTATTTCACTGATGCAAGGTCTCACCTGTACCCATAGCTCACCAACTGGCTAGTCTAACTAATCTCTTTGCCCAAGGATTCCTCTTCTCTGCCTGCTGAGGGCTGTGATTACAGGTGTCTGTACCACCATGATTTAATACAAAATCTCCCCTCCCCTACTCTTATTTTCAGATCTTTCCAAAGTCTGTGAACTTGAAAGATTAGTATATATCCTTCTGAAGACTACACAAAGACACAGAGCTTTCATTTATTTTATTTCCTACAGGTCTATGATTATTAAGGCTGCACTAGAGAATTGGCACATAAATTTCATAACTTACATCTTCAGTGGTTTTCACTATTTAATGTCATGAAATACATACATTTTTGCCTCATGCAATGCTTTAGTTTGACTGGATATTATCACAATGTGTATTTCAGTCAAGGTCCCTTCTTGTTTTGGGATCATATTGTCTGGGTATTCCATTAGCCATTCTTTTTTCCAATCTCTCCAAATAAAGTTAACTTACAGGTTTCTATCCTGGCTTATATTTCATGAACCAATACCAAATTGTTTTCATGTTAAATTGCACTTTATTCTATTCATGTATCCTGATAAAGGTACTACATTGGGTTCATGTCCTATCACATGCTAGGTTCTCTCATCTCCTTGCTCTCTGTGGCCTTAGCTCCCTGACTGTCTTTGTAAACATCTGTGCTGGGCTTTTTCCTGGAAAGTTTCTCATCTGTGTAAGGCTGGAGGGTGTACACATCATCTTCTTGTTCATCAACCTCTCTTCTGTCTCCTTACTTTACTAAACACTATACTTAAGTGAGTGTTTACCTTGTCACTGTTATAACTCTGTTTCTAAGGAATAGTTTCTCGGGGTTGTTTTTCTATTTCAAGAGGCCCTCTATATATTCCATGCTAGTCTTGAATTTGTGATCCTCCTGCCTCCCCCTCCCTCAATATCCCTCTGCTTCTGCCTCCCAAGTCCTATGATATCAGGTACACGCTATGGTATCCAACTTGATTTCTCATTTTTAAAACCTCAGAGGGGACAATGAAAGGTAATAATGGAGTGGGTGGAAACTATAAAGTGGGTGGCAAAGTATGATTATGTTACATACAAAAATGTTATAATGAAACCTGGTATTTTCTATGCTGACTAAAAATAAAATAATTCTAAAAAGAAATATATCCGTAGCATGAAAGATCTCTATGATTCTATTTCATAGGAGGTGGCCATATCACACCATGTTCCTCTCACTTTTTCTTCATTTTCACCAATTTTGGAGACATGAATTTTGCATTTTAAATATTATACTTTAGAAAATCTTGTCAATGTTTTCCAATGTAGTAGTATATCTGTCTGTCTATATGTCTAACTATGCATGTCTGTATGTGCCCAATAAAAAGTGTATTAGTGGTGCATCTGCATAGCCATGCATGTGGAAACCAGATGACAGCCTTGGGTAGCATTCTCCCAGTTCTTTCTACTTTGTTTTTAGAAATAGGGTCACTAGAACCTTCATCCAGTGACTGATAGAAGCAGAGACAAATACCCACAGCTAAACACTGAACTGAACTCATGGAACCCAGTGACAGAGATGGAGGAGTGATGAGCAAAGGGGTCAAGACCATGCTGGTTAAACCCACAAAGACTGCTGACCAGACAAGAGGGAGCTCTTGGGCCCAAGACTGGTGGCTGAGAGGCTAACAGGGGACTGATCCAGACTCCATGAATGTAGTGTCAGTGAGGAGGCCTCAGAAATCTCTGGAGCCTTGGATAGTAGATCAGTGTTTACATGGCGTATGAATGAACTTTGGGATCCCATTCCACATGGAGGGATGCTCTCTCAGCCTGGACACATGGGTAAGAGCCTAGGTCCTGCCCTGGATGAAATGACAGACTCTGGAGTCCCCCCAAGGAGGGCCTCACCCTCCCTGGGGAATGATGTGGGGATGGGGGGGCTGGGGGAGACTAGTGGAGGGACAAGGGAGGAGGGGTGGGAGAGGGAGCTGGGATTGACATGGGAAACATGCATGTTTCTAATTTAAATAAAAACATATATTGAGAGAAAAAATAGGGTCTCTCTGAGACCTGGAGCTCACCAATTCAGCTAATCTGCTGGCTAGCAGCCTTAGGGATCCACCTGTCGTTGCCTACCTAGTATTGGGGTTATCAGTGCAAGCCACAGAGATCAATTTTAATGCACAATTGTGCTACCAGTATATGGGAATCTGAGACAGGAGGATAAACAAGAAAGAGGTATATTTGGGTTACATCCTGTCTTTGAAAGGATATTACATACTTGATGGGAGATGCCATTCTGTAAATCTGTCTCTCTTATTGGTTGTTGAATAAAGCACTGTTGGCTAATAGGGAAGCAAGAGAGGTGGGACTAGGAGTGAAGGAGGTTTCTGGGAAAGAGAGACACAGGGAGACACCATGTAGGTGCCAGAAGAGTAAGAGGTACAGACACTTTTCTCTGGTAAGAGAAACACTTAGATTAACAATTATGGGTTAAATACTTAAGTCAGAGCTAGCCAGTAAGAAACAAGCAAACAGCCAACAAGCTTCATAATTAATATAGTGTCTTGTGTGTTATTTGGGACTGCAACTGTGGCAGGGCCCAGGCAGATGGCGGGGAAGGATACACTCTACACATACTCAAAGGAAAAAAAATCCACCAAAAAGACATTGCAATGTTTGACATCTATACACCAAATACAATGGCACCCAAGTTCAAAAAGAAATGCTACTACATCTTAAATCACATATTGACCCTAACATACTGATAGTGGGTGACTTCAATAACCCACTCTCATCAATAAACAGGACATCCAGATAAAAACTAAAGAGAAATGCTGGAGCTAACAGATGTTATAAACCAAATTTTCCTAGTAGATATTTCCAGAACATTTCCCCCAAATACAAAAGAATACACCTTCTTTTCAGCAGCTCATGGAACTTCCTCCAAAATTGACCACATACTTGGACACAAAGCAGATTCCAACAGATAGAAGAAAACTGAAGAAACACTCTAAACCCTATCTGGCCACTACTCTATACTGAATGAAAAATGGGTCAAGACAGAAATTAAGAAATTACTTTCTAGAATTGAATGAAAATGAATACACAACATATACAAACCTCCTAGGGGACACAATTAAGGCAGTGCTACCAGGCAAGCTTACAGCACTAAGTACCTACCTAAACACACACACAGACACACACATACTCACAAAAAAGGATTTCATACTAGTAACTTAACAGCAAAGTTCTAGAACCAAAAGAAGAAATCATACCCAAAAGGAGTAAATGGTAAAAAAAATATTCAAATTCAGAGCTGAAAACAATAAAACAGAAACAAACAAATAAAAATAGTACAAAGACTCAATGAAACAGTCAGTTGTTTTTTTGAGAAAAATCAGTAAGACTGACAAACTGTTATCCAAATTAACCAAAAGGTGAAGAGAGAACATCCAAATTTAACAAAATTAGAAATGAAAACGGGGACATAACAAAAGACATTGAGAAAATCCAAAAAAATCAAAGGATATAATTCAAAAACCTGTATTATACCAAAAAGAAATGGATGATTTTCTTGATATATACCACCTACCAAACTTAAATCACTATTACATAAGCATTTTGCACAGACCTATAATGCCAATGAAAGAATAATAAAACTAAGTAAGTAAAAGTCTCCCCCAAAAAAACGTCCCAGGGATAGATGGTTTTGGCATAGAATTGTACCAGACTTTCAAAGAAAAAATGAATGCCAATGCTACTTATATTATTCCACAGAATAGAAACAAAAGAAACATTGCCCATTTTTTTATGTGGCCACAGTTACCCTGATACCTAAACAACATAAAGACCCAACAAAGAAAGAGAATTACAGACCAGTTTCCACTATGAACATAAATGCAAAAATTATCAATAAAATACTTGCAAACCAAATCCAAGAAAGCATTACAAAGATAACTGTCATGATCAAATAGGCTTCATCCCAAAGATGCAGGAATGGTTCAACTTATAGAAATTGATAAATGTAATTCATCATATAAGTAAACTGAAAGATAAAAGCCACATGATTATCTCATTAGATGCAAAAAAGGGCTTCGACAAAAATCCAACATCCTTTCATGATGAAAGTCCTGGAGAGACTAGGTATAGAAGGGACATGCCTCAACATAATAACAGCAAGCCCATAGCCAACATCAACTTAAATGGAGAGAAACACAAAGAAATTCACTAAAATCAGAAAGAAGAAAAAGTTGTCTACCCCCATAAACTGACATCATGGCACTATTGTTGAAGATATCACCAATATATCTCATTGAACATTGAAAAGTCAACCTGGTGTCTACATACAGCCTTCACTTCTATGGGCTAGGATCTTTGGAATAGGAACATAGTTTTCATGCTACCAAAGGAACCCAATAGTATCTTTGGTAGCTTCTTGCCTTATAATGTTGTGTTATGGATTTTCCTTTGTTTTTATTCCATATTTTTAAATTTTTTACTTATATACTTTTTATTTTCTCTCTTTTAACCCTCCAGGTCATTTGCATATTTATTATGGCTTCCGGTCTAGTGTCTTTGTGAGAATCCTGGGTGTACAAATGAGGGAGGCTCTGCTTTGTGTATCTGTTTCTTGTGCTTTTTGTTGAGCTCTTTTCCTTCCATTTATTTGTTTTGTCCTACTCTGAAGTGTTTTTGTTTCATCTTATTTTATTTTATTATTATCCCCTGCTTGTTTTCTAATGAGAGACAGAAAGGGGTAGATCTGAAGGGAGAGGAGGTAGAGAGGAACTAGGAAGAGCAGAGGGAGGGGAGACCATAATCAGAACATATTATTGGAATATGGAATAAATGGAAAAAATATAACATAAAACTTTATATTAAAAAAAGAAATCAGGGAGGAGATAGAAGGTGTACTTTATCTAAAACTGAAAACTGTGAAGCCAGCAGGCAGTCCCAGCTCATTTCAGTAGTTTGGAAAACGAATTTAATGAAGAGAAAAATTGGGAAGAGAAGCTAGGAATGAGAAAACCTTACATCAGTTCTTTCTGTGTTCCCAACATCGAGGAAACAGAGCAAGGACACATGGACAGAAATTCCAAGATGGCACAGTCCAGCTTACCTTGGAAGACCGGAAGGCAAATGCTGTTGATTTGACATCAGCTTTTTCTTTGTCCATGAGTAGAAGGTTCTTGTCTTCCATAAGGCTTAAGTATTTTCCTGTTGTGACATGCCGGAGTCGGAATGGCTGACCCCATCTTATATGACTTCCACTCCACCTGACAAAACAACCAGAACTTGATCCAACCACACTAACGTCAGAGAAGCAGCCATTGGCATGCATAAGTGTGACTCTGTATGTGTGTGCATGCACACATGTGGATAAACACTAGAGATAACGTGTGTGCTTCATGTCTGTGTGCATATATATCTCAGAACCAATTTCATAAAGGAAAGGCAGACTGAGGAAACTGCAGCTGAAACTCACAGTTTTTATACTTAAGAATTGGAGGGGGGCTACTTTAAGTATATAGTTACAATATTTCCCTTACTTTACATATTATAAAATGGTAGCTTAATTATATACATGTATATATTAGATTTATATCTAATAAATTTTATTTTCAAGCTTAATAATTATCAACAGTATTAATATTTGGTTATACTTAATCAACTTGATATTCATATAAAAGATAATTGAATTTTTAAATCATTAAACATAAATATTATAAATGTGAATGGTTGATGTTACAGACTAACTAAACAATACATGAATTTACAAGAATACCTTGTTGCTAAGGAGGAAGCAGGAAAACTTGGGAAATCACAAAAACACAGCACCACAAAATAAAATCTCTTAAGAGACTACCACAAGTGAAAAAGAGGAATAATAAGCACTCTTTACCCATGAAGAAAGAATCTGAGTAATGTAAGTAAATGAACCAAAATATTAACTCACAGCAGTATTTATTGTCACTTGACTGTTTGGAAAGCAGTGGTTAACACCGCTGTATTTTAAACTTCACTTATTTAGGCTGGTGGTGCAGGCTTTTAATCCCAGCACTCAGGAAGCAGAGACAGGGAGATCTATAATTCGAGGCTAGCCTGGTCTACAGAGCAACTTACAGGACCGCCAGGGCTTGACACAGAAACCCTTTCTCAAAAAGCAAAACAAAAGCATTGCTCCTTTAATACACAGGAAGTTATCTTCCCCCATGTGTTTAAACTGATCAGGATACTATGAATTAAGCATGTGTCAAGTTTTCTGAAATTGATGTATGGAATGACTGAGTCAAATGACAACAGACACTTAATTATTGTATTTATCATTAAATAGGGAGTTAGCACAACACATTTTAAAAATATCTATAGAAATATCTAGGAAAACAGTCCTTGGCTCTCAAGTGCACTATTATGGGGAAAATACATGGAAAACTTCATGCATTTTAAACAAACTAAATCTTCCATTTATTTTTAAAAAGTTCTGGCTGATATCTTAGTTTTGTCTAAAGCAGTTTATAGCTGTACATTTATTCATTTAAATAAACTGAAAGGCACTCTTTAGACAACTTTTAAATTTACCAGAAATATTTGTACATGTATGTCTATCTAAATTCTTACTGCTATAATGAATACTTGTGGTGGGGTTTTTTTGTTTTTTGTTTGTTTGTTGCTACAATCCAGAATGTCCCACTCCAGTATCAAGCTACTCACAAGTAAAGTCCTCTGCTAATAACTGTTATACTGTTCATATTCATGTGCACCTTTAGAAGTTTAAATCCACAAAGTTCCAGGGTGTCAGGTAAGTGAAAGGCTTGCAGATAACTTGTTCTGCTTTGAACTTTGACATGCATCTGTCCTAGTAGCACTTTATGCCAAGAAGATACCAGGTGGAGCATGGGATGATGTAACAAAGCAAAAAGGGATCAAAGACAAAGTCAGGCTGTATAAAGGCATGAAATGGGACCATGCTTAGTGAATCTAGACAGACAGGAGAGACAGAAAGAGATAAGAACAAGGGGTTGGATACCACATTGTTCTCCATATTGCTTGCTGATGGGGCTATTAACAGGGCCATCTCACAAAGAATTGGAAGTCAAAGACACTGACCATTCTGTACCCTCAAAACCATAGACTGGGTTTAAAAGTTCTACTTACGCAACTCTTAGGGTCTCTAGTCTCCAGAGGGAACGTGCATGAACTGATACAGCACCACCTTCATAATGAACTGTTCTGTTGACATGAAAAAAGTTTGAGTACAACAGGTTTTATTCTTTGAACCATTCCTTTAAAGCAAATTGAAAGAAAGCAGGGTATGGAACAGCCTGTGTATGGACAGTTAAAGATCTACTGTGAGGCAGGAGATAATACAGCTGAAAATAAAAGTAAGTTTAACAGTGATTAACAGAAGTTCTTCCTCAATAAGCATTTATTTAAACATATTTTCTCACCATCATTTCCCCCTATAATATTAATACTTTTTCCATAACTGCCCCTTCCACAGGACATATTTTTACCAGCTTTGGTCTGTGGGAGTACACACTTATCAATTTAGGTACAGTTTGATATATTATTACTTAAATATATGATTGTAATTGTTCACAGCTCTAAATTTGGCTTTTATTATTTAAAATACTTCTGAGAAATATAAGAAGATTGATTATTAGTATTTTAATACAATCATCTGCAGTATATGCCAAATGGGCAAGGTATGACAAAATAAAAACAGATGGAGTAGGAGCGATGGGTCAATGGTTAATAGTACTTGCTCCCCTTGCAGAAAGCCCAACTTTGGTTATGGCACCCATGTTGTGTGACTTACAACTGCCTGTAACTCAAGCTCCAAGTGAGCCACTGCCCTCTTCTAGCATCCACAGGCAATCACACATTTATGTACATACACTTAAATATGTAAGTAGAAATTAAACCTTTAATATACAATGTACACATATACTAAAAAATCAGAAAAGGTATGTCTCTGGATGTGTATCACATGTACTTGAATGCCAAAACACTTCTAATAATTTAATATATCAAGAAATATACCTAAATTAGCAAAACTGGTCTCTGTGACTACCCTTCAACACTGTTGCGAGGAAGCCAAAGCTTGTGAACACACCTTATATCTTTCCCCGGGGATTCAGCATCTTTTCTAGAGTATACTCCTCATGATCTAAACATACACAGGTATGCTCTCTCTCAAAATCATACCAATAACTCGCCCCTCCTCTTCATGTCCCCTGCTCTGTCTCACTACCACCTACCTCCTGCTGATTCTCCCTGTGCTTCAATCTCATCCCCAGACCCATTTCTCTATTGAAATGGATTGGTGATGAGACTCAATCAACCTTGTCACCAACTCCCATAGGGTTCTTTTGAAAAACATAGTGAAAACCCTTTCTGTCCAGGCCATGTTTCTGACACCATCCTGGCATGTTTTCCTCCTTATCCCCTTTGACATCCCTTTTCACACTGTCTTTACTGTAGAATTTCTCAAAGACACACAAAAATAGAGTAAATAAGCCCTTGCACACCAAGCACAGAATTTCAGCAATTATCAATGTCAGATTATCCCAGCACACATACAGCCTCTAATTATCCCTCCAGAGAAAACCTGTGAAAATTGTTATAATACAATACCCAGGTGCTTTTCAAATTTTCTAAAATTGTCTCACAAAATCTTTTCCTCCCTTGTTTTTAATCAGAATTCAAACAAGATGTGCATATTAGCTAGTTTTCCTCTTTATTCTACAATAGTTTCTACTACTTTCTCTCTCTCTCTCTCTTGTGGAGTGCTTGTTTTGTTCATGTTGTTTTGTTTTTTACTTCTTAATATTTACTTCTTTATTTTACTTCTAATATTTACTTTATTAAAAATTCAGCTCCATTTGTCCCACAGAACTTTCTATATTCTGGATTTTTCTAACTGTATCTGATGGTGCTGAAAGTACAGGTGATTGTTAGCTTCCCAGTGTGCGTGGTAGGAACTGAACTCAGATTCTTTACAAGAATAGCAAGGGCTCTTACCATGGTGAAATCACTCTACCTTCATGTTGTCCTTTATTTCTAAACCTACCTCTAACCATCACTGTTTATTCAATTTAGATTTTATAATAACATTTCAGATATGCATGTTGCCCACTTTCTGTGATATCACAATGATCAGGAGGAACACAATTTCTTTCTTTTTCTTTCTTTTTTTTTTGAAGATTGGCAAGAGAATCATCCAAACACAAAAGAATATACACCTTCAGGAAAACAGTACAAAAAATCAATGAAACAAAGAGTTGGTTCTTTGAGAAAATCAACAAGATAGACAAACCTTTATCCAAACTTACCAAATGACAGAGTGTGAACATACAAATTAACAAAATCAGAAATAAAAAGGTGGACATAATAATGGACACTGAGGAAATCCAGGGAATCATCAGGTCATAATTTGAAAACATGTACTCCACACAATTTGAAAATCTAAAGGAAATGGACAATTTTCTGGATAGATATCACTTGCCAAAATTAATCAAGAACAGATAAGCAATTTAAATAGACCTATAACATCTAAGGAAATAGAAGCAGTCATCAAAAGTCTCCCAACCAAATAAAGCCCAAGGCCAGATGGCCTCAGTGCAGAATTCTACCAGAAATTCAAACAACAGCTTATAATAATTCTTCTCAAAGTATTCCACACAATAGAAGCAGAAGGGTCTTTGCCAAACTCTTCCTACGAGGCTTCAATAACTTTGATCCCCAAGCCACACAAAAACACAACTAAGAAAGAGAACTTCAGACCAATATCCCTCATGAACATTGATGCAAAAATACTCAATAAAATGCTGACAAATTGGATCCAGGAACACATCAGAAAACTCATCCACAATGATCAAGTAGGCTTCATCCCGGGCATGATGAAAATCCATCAGTGTAATCCACCATATAAACAAGCTGAGAAAAAAATCACATGATCATATCACTGGATGCTGAAAAAGCCTGTGACAAAATCCAACACCCCTTCATGATAAAGGTCTTGGAGACATCTGGGATAATAAGAACATACCTAAACATAATAAAAGCTATATACAGCAAACCAACAGCCAACATCAAACTAAATGGACAGAAACTCAATGCAATTCCTCTAAAATCAGGAACAAGACAAGGCTGTCCACTCTCTCCATACCTTTTAAATATTGTACTTGAAGTTCTAGCCAGAGCCCTAAGACAACAAATGGAGATCAGGTGGATACAAATTGTAAAGGAAGAGGTCAAACTTTCACTATTTGCAGATGATATGATAGTTTAGATAAATGACCCAAAAAACTCTACCAGGGAATCTTACAGATGATTAACACCTTCAGCAAAATGGCAGGCTAAAAGAACAACTCAAGAAAATCAGTAGCCCTACTATACACAGATGATAAAAGGGCTGAGAAAAAAAATCAGAGAAACATCACCCATTACAATTGCCACAAACAACATAAAATACCTGGGGGTAATGCTAACCAAACAACTGAAAGACCTGTTTTGCAAGAACTTTGAGTCTTTAAAGAAAGAAATTAAAGAAGCCCTCAGAAAATGGAAAGATCTCCCATGCTCTTGGATAGGTAGGATCAATGTAGTAAAAATGGCAATCCTGCCAAAAGCAATCTACCGATTCAATGTAATCCCCATTAAAATACCAGCACGATTCCTCACAGACATTGAAAGAACAATAATCAATTTTGTATGGAAAAACAAAAGACCCAGGATAGGCAAAACAACCTTATTCAACAAAGCAACATCTGGAGGCATCACCATCCCCGACCTCAAGCTCTATTATAGAGCTGTAGTCCTGAAAAGTTTGGTATTGGCAAAAAATAGACAGGTAGACTAAATCGAATAGAATTGAACACCCTGATATTAACCCACACATGTATGAATATCTGATCTTCAACAAAGAAGCTAAAAATATACAATGGAAAAAAGAAAGCATCTTTAACAAATGGTGCTGGCATAACTGGATGCTGGCATTTAGAAGAATGCAGATAGATCCATGTCTATTGCCATGCACAAAACTTAAGTCCAAATGGATCAAAGACATCAACATAAATCCAGCCACACTGAACCTGTTAGAAATGAAATTGGGAGGCACCCTTGAATGAATTGGTAGCACAGACTCTAAGATTGACAATAAATAAACATCCTGAAACTTGGAAGCTTCTGTAAGGCAAGGACACAGTCAGCAAGACAAAAAGGCAACCCACAGATTGGGAAAAGTATTCAGTAACCCCACATCTGACAGAGGGCTGGTCTCTAAATTTACAGAGAAGTCAAAAAGCACATCTCCAAAACACCAAAGGATCCAATCAAAAAATGGGGTACAGAACTAAATAGAGAATTCTCAATAGAGGAGACTAAAATGGCTGAGAGACACTTGAGAAAGTGTTCAACATCCCTAGCCATCCGGAAAATACAAATCAAAACAACTCTGAGATACCATCTCACTCCTGTCAGAATGGCTAAAATCAAAAACTCCAAGGACAGTTTAAGCTGGAGAGGATGTGGAGAAAGGGGAACACTCCTACACTGCTGATGGGAGTGCAGACTTGTACAGTCACTTTGGAAATCAGTATGGAGATTCCTCAGGAAAATGGGAATCAGTTACCACAAGACCCAGCAATTCCACTCTTAGGCATATACCCAAAAGATGCACATTCATACAACAAGGATGTCTGTTCCACTACGTTCATAGTAGCATTATTTGTAATAGCCATAACCTGGAAGCAACCTAGATGCCCCTGAACTGAAGACTGGATAGAGAAAATGTGATATATTTACACAATGGAGTACTATTCAGCGGAAAAAAACAATGGAATCTTGAAATTTGCAGGCAAATGGATGTCACTAGAAGAAACCATACTGAATGAGGTAACCCAGTCACAAAAATAGAAACATGGTATGTACTCACTCATATATGGATTTTAGACACGAATCAGGGGAGTACCAGCATACAATTCCACTGACAGAGTGTCTAGGAAACAGAATCAGTGACTTTCTGACATGACTGTAGACAATATTCACACAATAAACTATCAAAAATGCTATGCCACACCCTCACCAATGTCCATAGAGTAGACAGGGAGTTTGCGCTTCACCTGAGTGCAAAAAGAAGCCAAAACTTAGACCCCCTAGTTTAGATGGATATCTCCATAGCAGTACACTTGCTGTGTGGGGTTGGGTATATCTTTGTTACCAGGGCAGTCCTCTACATTATAAGATATTTTGTACTGGGGATGACCCCTACATTATAGGATTTTTGCAGGAATCTGACCCCTACCAACTAAATGCCAAGAGAAGCCTCCCAGACCGGGACAGGCAAAACTGTCTCTCACATTGCTTAATGTCCCTTAAACAAAACCAACCCTGGTACAGCACTAGATACAGGTGAATGAATCTTAACCTTTAGTGAAGTAGAATTTTCTCAAGATCCTCTTAAGGCTCAAGCTGGTCTCATGGCCGCAGTTTCAGATTGACGTCAAGGGTGAAGTCCATGCTCTACATTTCTCATAAGTCCCTACATGTAGCTTATTCTGTATATTGACATTCTGATAACTACAGGGCTGCACTAGTTTTTTCATTGGCATTGTTCTCAACCTTGGTTGTGTAATAGTAACACTTCAGCAGCTTTAGAAAAGCACAAAGCAGAGACAAGCACTCAGGCTAACAAAACCAGTCTCCAGGTATTTGTTTAAAAGATAAATGAAAAGTAATCTCAGCTTCTCTATGTGTATAAACACAAATGATAAATTCCATATAAGTTTTGATAGATTGTAGATAGATGATAGATGGCAGATAGATAGATATTTTAGAATACACTGTCTTTAATAAAAGTCTTATGTTTCATCATAAAGAACAGTGTACTAGAAACATTTTTAAAGACTTGTTTACTTTTATTTTATGCATATGGGTACTTGTCTGCATATATGCCTTTAATCACATGTATTCCTGATGCCCACAGAGGCCATCAGATCCTCTGAAACTGGAGTAACAAATAGATGTGAGACATTATATGAGTGTTAGGAACCGAACCTGGGTTCTCTGCAAGACCCAGTGTTCTTAACCTTTGAACCATTTCTCCAAACCCGTAGACTCCTTGTCATTTCTTCTGATGGTTAGCAATGAAATTTAGAAATGTAATTTGAAAAAAACTAACCATTTAGAAAATAAATAAAGTTTCTCAGGATAAAAATGGAAATCAAAGATTTAATGTACCTGGAATAAAATGAAGATAAACCATTTTTATAACCTCTGTGCCTTGCATCAAGAGTCTGAGTGAAAGCCTTTAGCCTAAAATCCCTCAATTATTTAAAAAAATGGCAATAAAAGGAAGAATTCTGAGAAGAGCAAAACAAACTAATACAAAACAGAAAGATGGGGTTCTAGGATGCATCTAAATATAAAGACAACACAGGAATTGTCTTCCTTTTTTTCTCTGTTACTGTAAGAAAACACACTGATTCAGGAAAGGGGACTCATTGGTTCACATGTCCAAGTAGAGTCCACCACAGTGGGAAAATCAAGGTAACAGGAACTTAAGGCACCTCAAAACATCACACCAACACTCAACAAGAGAGAGATATAAATTCACACATGCATGCATTTATTACTCTCTTCCGCTGCCTATGGAAGCAATGAGACCCGTTCTCTCAAGGACCTGCCACAGTGATTTCCCCACCCTCCTGTCCCAGAAACTGAAACTGGAACCTAAAATAAATACTTTTCCTTTCCCCTATATTGTGTTTCTTAGGGTATTTCATCACAAAAACAGAAAATGAAACTGAGACAGAAATATAAATGATACCCATTTTCTGTATGACAATAAGTCACTATGACTATGTCATAAATATATAAATATATAGTTGTAAATGAGCTTAGGAAAAGGTGCTGAATAATGAACCAAAATGTTGATTAGACAGAGAAATCACAAGGTTGAAGATAAAATGGACTTTAAGATACAAACAGTATGGACATGGCTGTGCAAAACTACATATTTATACATGGGAATTGCTCAAACGTTTTCTTTCATAACTGTTATTTCAACTTACCAGGAAGTTTTCTAAATTTTTATAGGGGTAGAAAACTAAGGGTAAGTTTAATTCAGATTTTTAAAACACAAACATAAAGTTGAAGGAATAGCAAAGCCTACTTCTTTTCTGAAATCTTTTAGCTCTATCCTAAAAGTCCTTATGCACTGAAATCTGTGTTAGCAAAGTGTTCCAAAACAATAGGAGGTATAGAGAACCTGAGGACACTCTCAAACATTCACTGCTGATGAGGGCATCTTGGTCATTATTAGATTCCTCCATATAAATGGAATGTGTAGAAGTTGATGGTTTTTAAAGCAAGTCTCTATGGGCTATTTCAGTTTAAATGTTGGTGCAAGTTATCAAAACCCTAAATGGAACATCCTAAATGACACAAAGGGAAGGCAAGCTTATTTAAAATCTGATTCACCTGGAAGCAACCTAGATGCTCCTCAACTGAAGAATGGATGGAGAATTTGTGGTATATTTACGCAATGGAGTACTACTCAACAGAAAAAAAATGGAATCTTGAAATCCTCAGGAAAATGGATGGAACTAGAAGAAACCATCCTGAGTGAGGTAACCCAGTCACAAAAAGACAAACATGGTATGTACTCACTCCCATATGGATTTTAGACATAGAGCAACGGATTATCAGCCTACAATCCACACCACCAGAGAAGCTGGGAAACAAGGAGGACCCTAAGAGAGACATACTTGGTCTCCCGGAGAAGTGGAAAGGGACAATATCTCCTGAGCTAATTGGGAACATGGGGGGAGGGGAGAGGGAGCTAGGAGAAAAAGAATGGGGGGAGGATGGGAGAGGAGGACATGGGGGAGCAGGAATATCAAATCAGGAAAAGAATAGAGGAAAGTAAGAAAAGAGATACCATAATAGAGGGAGCCATTATAGGTTTAAAGAGAAATCTGGCACTAGGGAAATGTCCAGAGATCTACAAGGTTGATCCCAACTAACAATCTAAACAATAGTCGAGAGGCTATCTTAAATGCCCTTCTCTGATACTGAGATTGATGACTACCTTATATACCATCATAGAGCCTTCATCCAATAGCTGATGGAATCAGAAGCAGACACCCACAGCTAAACACTGAGTTGAACTCTGGAATTCAGTTGCAGAAAGAAAGGAATGATGAGCAAAGGGGTTAAGACCAGGCTGGAGAAACCCACAGAAACAGCTGATCTGAACAAGACCCCTGAATCTGGATGTCAGTTTGGAGGTCTGGTTAATCTATGGGGCCTCTGGTAGTGGATCAGTATTTATTCCTAGTACACGAATGAACTTTGAAAGCCCACTCTACACAGAGGGATACTCTCTCAGCCTAGACACACAGGGGAGGGTCTTGGCCCTGCTCCAAATGATATGACAGGCTTTGAAGATTCACCCATGGAAGGCCTCACCCTCCCTGGGGAGCAGAAAGGGGATGGGATAGGGGGGCAGGGAAGGAGGGGAGGGAGTAGGAACTGGGATTGATATGTAAAACAAGCTTTTTCTAATTTAAATGAAAAATGAACAAAAATAAAATAAAAGTTGGTTCACCTGCAGGCAAGCACCTATTCCATGAAGGAACATCAATTTTATCCACCATATAGCTAAGGTATCAAAATCAGAGTCCAGAGAGACATTTTTTTCAAAGTCTGTTTAAGTTACTTTCCTATTGCTGTGAAGAGACACCATGACCAAGGCAACTTATGAAAGAATTTAATTTGAGGGCTCACGGCTTCAGAGGGTTAGAGTTTGTGACCATTATGGCAGGCAGCGGGGCATCAGGGCAGTAGGCGTGGCATTGGAGAAGTAGCTGAGAGTTTGCACAGTGAGACTACAAACAAGAAGCAGCGAAACCAGGCCTACCTTGGATTTTTGAGATCTCAAAGCCTACCCCCAGTGACACATCTCCTCCAACAAGGCCATACCTCCTAATCCTTCCAAAAACAGTTCCTCTAACATTCATTCAAATATGGCCTATGAAGACCACTCTCATTAAAACAACCACAAAGTCCAACAAGCTTACCAAACAGTATTAATACCTTTAAACTCAGACAACTCAATGATTATCTCAGGGCAATCAACTTTCTACATAGAAGACAAGAGGACAAAAAACCTTTAAGAGGTTAAAAAGACTTACACAAACTGCCCTTGGAGCTAACATTGCAAATGGCAACAATTTGTCAAACTTGAGGAAGATGAACGAATGTTGTGTTGGCTAGAGTTATGTCATCTTGGTGCAAGCTAGGGTCACTGGAGTAAAGAGAATCTTGATTGACAAAATGCCTCAAAAAGACAAGAGCTGTAGACTAGCCTGTAGGGCATTTTCTTAATTAGTGATTGATGTGGGAGTACCTAGCACATTGTGGCTGGAGCCAGCTCTGGGCAAGTTGTCTGGGTTCTATAAGAAAGTAGGGTGAGCAAGCTACAGGGTTCAAGAAAGTAAGCAGCACCTCTCCATGGTCTCTACATCAGCTCCTGACTCCAGGTTCCTACCCTGCTTGAGTTCCTGCCCTCACTGCTTTTGATGATGATCTGTTATATGAAACTCTGATTGATATAAACCCTTTCCTCCCAACATCTCCAGACTATATTACTATGCAGTACTGGGGACTGAGCCCAGAACTTCATACACAATAAGGCAAGAACTCTAGCACTGAACTGAATTCCCCAGACTTCTTTCTACTTTTTTTTAGCATGCAACAGGTCTCCCTAAATGGCCCAGGTTGATTTTGAACTCATGTAGCCAAAGCTGGTCTTTGGCTGGAGGTCCCCCTGCCACAGCCTCTTGATTAACTGGAATGACAAACCCAAAAGTTTGTGCTAACCACACATTTTTTAAAACAGAAATTTCTGTATCATAAATCAGATAGTTGAAGTCACTGAACAGGAAATTTTAAAATGCACATGTAACAGTCAGTCATACAAGCTCATTAATGACTACTTTGAAAACTACCAGGCTTCTGGCTCTACATTATGCCTCTATAATGCATTCTCCTCCAGTATGGTGTACTTCATTAGGGAACTCATATTTCAAGCTGACCATGTAAGAGGAACTTTACACTTATTCTAAGCACAGAAGTCTCTCCACAATGTCATCAATTCAGCTTCTCATGGTTATTATAATATTGTCTACCGAAACATAAGTAGTTAGCTCTTTTGGCTCTGGAGTCATAAAATATAATTTAAATCTTATCTCAATTGCTCAACCACTACTTCTCTGGGTAAAAGCAAGTGCTGTGACAGCTAGAGTATTCATCTTCCAAATCTGAAGCCCAGAATATACTATATTAGCATGCTAATGAGAGGGCAAATCTTTACAAGCTTCTCACTGCCTGACACAGGGGTATTTTTCACAATAAAATTTTATAGGATACCCAATTCCAATTAGTGAGCTTTAGGATATAATCATGAAGCATCGTTAATAAAATACTGGGTGCTATGATAAGACCCCTGATGAGTAGGAAGGTGAGTTCCAACAGAGAGACCTTCTCTAGATGATGTTATAACTGTGAGCTCACTTTTTTTTTCACAGGGCACCAAGGGTTATTGTTATTAACTTTCTGAAGACATCATCTCAATGTATAAACTTGGGCAGGTTGCCAAACTCAGAACCTCCACTTCATTTTTATGTGTACATGTGCATGCGTGCATATCTCTCTCTCTCTGTGTCTCTGTCTCTGTCTTTCTCTGTGTGTGTGTGTACGTGCATGCGTGCGTGCGTGCGTGCGTGTGTGTGTGTGTGCGTGTGCGCGCACTCTCATATGTGCCCTTGAAGTCCAGAAGTGGATGTCAGATTCCCTGGAGCTGAATCTACAGGCAATTATGAACAACCCAACATGGGTTCTGGGAACTGAACTTGGGTCTTCTGCAAGAGCAAAAAAAAAAAAAAAAAAAAAAAAAAGAGCAATATGCACTCTTCACTACTGAACCATCTCTCCAGCCCCTGATTCCATTTCTTCAAGCATTCCCTAGATTACTACAAGGAAGTTAAGAATGATAGAACCTCTCTGTAGTACTACAAAGAGTCCTCTAAGGATTCAAGTGATAATACTGAAGAGTTTGTAGTCAGTCCTTCCATAGTGATAAGCAAAGACTCAACCATGTTGACATGAACTGAGTTACAGTTACTGTCAAATGAGTGGTATTATGGACACCCAGACAATTGCTTTGACTTGGATTTAAATATCCCCCTCTGACATGTTTTGAATGCTTGGTCTCCAGACTGTGGTGCTATTTTGAAGGCTGTGGAGCCTAGTGAAGGTGAAACCTGACCAGAAGAAGTAAAGTCCCCAGCAGTAAGCAGCCTTTGCCTGTTATTCTCATTCCTGGTCTCACCCTACTCTCTCTGCTTCCCACTCTGCAGCCAGAATTTGAAGATTGTCCACCACAGGGTCTTGCCAGCCTACGATTCCTGCCAATGATGAATCCTCTGAAACTTTAAGCCAAAATAAAATTTTCCTAAAAGTCATTTCCATCAGACATTTTATCACAGCCATAAAAGAGTTATTAATATCATATTACATTACGAGATATGAGTCATCTGTTATAAATACTGTTAGTTAGGGACAGTAAATTAATCTTTGTCTTTAAGTCAGTCAACCCCATGCCAGCCTCTTCCTGAGGGTCAACATATTCTCAACATAGTCTTATTGAAAAATTTATATAATAATAGCATATCCTCCTGAAGCTAATAACTTATATTGTAGATAAGCTCCAAGATATTAAGTTAACATAGAAAACCAATTGTGTTGGTGTGGTGGCTCATGCCTCTAACTCCAGCACTTCAGAAGTAGAGGCAGAAGGATCAGAAGTTCAAGGTCATCCTTAGTCATATAGTGAGGACAAAGCTAACCTGAGTTATATGAGATCTTTAAAAATACACCAAAATATACAAATAAAGAAAAACATGTATAACACAATAAAGAAAATAAAACTATCTTTTTTTGTAGATCGGAAATGGATCCACACAAATATAGTCAACTGATTTTTGACAAAGGAGCAGAGATACTGTAATAGGTTAGGGGTAGGTTTGCAAAATCAAACAAGCAAAAATACTCACAAAGATCATACACCTGTTACAAAGCTGACAAACATGGATAGCATCATCCATGACTGTTCTGGGACACAGGCAGATGCCTCCTGAAACAGTGATGTTGGAGCAGTATCCTCAGAAGGAGACTAGGTTATCTAACTGTGTGCAGGGTCACAAACCATGTGCCTCTTTCTAAGCCAGACTGAGAGACATTCAGCTCATTCTGTGAAACTCATCTCATGATTTATCAGTTAACCATAATGGAAGCACACTGATTCATCTTTGTTTTGCAGAGGTCATAGAAGTAAAACTATTGTCATGTATTCATGCAGCATAGCTTATGTCTACTTGGTCACAATCTAGAAAGCAAATGTACCATTTATTTCCATATCACATAAGGTACTGTGTCTTCACTGTCCTCCTTGAAAGGAATAAGACAAAGTAAATAGATTCCAGAAATGATGCATGATCAGATGCAAACACAGCGCCTTCCCTTCCTCCCTCCTTCTCTTTCGTTCCCCATCATTTCCACAGAACACATAATACCCACACACTATTGATTCCTTTCCATCATTTTACTTTTCCACATAGCTTTTATCTAGTGCATTCAACCTCTTTCCACACAGCTCAGAGCTCAGATTTCAGAATACGATTTTTGTAGAGTGAACTCAGCTATACAAAAGATATCTGGTAAAATGATGCTTTATAAACAATATTCACCCCATAGTGGTTTCCAAACTGAAGTTTCGAAATAATATTCCCTAATGTAATCACTTTAAATCTATAAACTTATTTGAGATGTCACTCAGTGGTAGAATGCTTGGGTTTGAGGTTCAAAACTTGGCACAACAACAACAAAATAAACACAATAAAATTTACTGCCTTAAAGGCATGGCATACTTAATTCCCATAGTGCACATTCTGCTCATAAATAAATACATGTGTATTTAAATAAGGGCCTTCTTGACATTTTCTTACAATCACAAAAATTTATGGATGAAAAAGAGATATATCCAAAGACAAAATCTGCAACAACAACAACAAAAATCTATGTTGTTCCAAATTAAATCTGATCATTAAATTTGAAGCCTCTTCAATGAAACTGATTAAAGAAGCATGTGGCGCCTGATTCTCTTACTGACTACCAGAACCTATTGCTTCCTAATATATCTTACCCCCTTTCTGGAGAGCACCCCACAGTTAACACTGAGACATCTACCTGACTGTCCACACTCACTATAGCCTGAACCTTCACTGCTGGCCCTGTAAGATGTGCACTAAAAGATTTACTGTTAAATGCCTACCTGAAAAAAATCTCCATGAATATAAAATAATAATGACACATACTTCCTGACCCTGTCAAAATTCAACCTGTCAAGTAAGATGTGCAGGAAATATAGGGGGATGTCTATGTAGTTAAACCTTAATAGCTTATTCCCCGATTCAGTTCTACGTAGTTGAATAGCAATTGGAAGCTATTCTTCCTTGGAGTCTTATTAACACTCTATGAGACTGGATAGGCAACTTGCAGAATGAATACAGATACATCTCATTGTGAAAAGGTTCAGCCAAATCCAATGGTATCTAGAACTGCATGCCTTGTCACTGACCAGCTTTCTCTGTCTCTACAATTACAGTTACAGTCATTAAATACCTGGATGAACAAGGTAGAATCAACAGCCAAATCCACTCAGGGGGCCTAACACGATGATCAAAATATTCCTGAATTTCTCAGAAGCAAATGTCACTGCTGGCTATCTCCTCAGTCATTTCTACTACTTAGAACAAGTCTCATATGACAGCCAATCTTTAATTTTAATAGCAGGCAATAATCAATGGGCACATCTAGATCAAAATTATAAGCAAAAACCTGTAAAACTGTTATGTTTTGTGTTTTACATATTTCCCTGCTCAAACTCATCATTTAAGAATAATCAAATCATTTTAACTTCTTTTTCTAACAAATCAAAATATATGCTTAGGCCATCATTATGCGTTTCTTCCCCCCAAAACAGACTGATATTAATACAAGAAAGAGCTGCCTGCAGGCTGCTGCCTTCTCTAGTTCTCTAAGGCACAGGCAAAGGCTTATGGGAGAACAAAGGAAGCAGTTTTGAAGGTCTATGTAATGATGTCAACAAGATTCAAAATTGTAAGGCTTTCAATAGACCGAATTTTAAGGAAGTCTTTTTTTTCATTATGTGTATATAATTGCTCAGTTTCACAACTTAATCAAGAAACAGAATCTGTCTTTCCTAAGTACCGTCCCTGAGGCTCCATCCTGCCTAGCTCTGACTCATGCTCTCCCTACAGTCATGATCCGACATCCACGTTCATCTAATTGCACCATGTCAACATGCTATAAAAAGATAGAAAACAGATGTGTTCTCACTGCCTCCACGACCTTGGAAGAGTCTCTCTGTGTGTTGAGGTGAACACACACTGAGACTCAGTTGGAAAAAAAAAGTTGTCAGAATTCAGTCAAGGTTAGTACCTGGAGTTGCATTAATCCAGTGTCTACCCCGAGTCGCTCAGTCTCCTGAAGGTACTGGTGGGTGGAGGATCACAACCCGCCCCTAGAGTTCCTTTCCCTCTGAGTGAACACGTGATTGTTGCCCTTTCCCTCAAGCATCCTCATGATTTTATAATTTATACTCAACACATGCTTTTGATCTGAGTCACACTCAGATACCCCAATTTCCTGCTGGATGCACTTAGACCCTCTGAACTCACTGCACCCAATTTTAACATAACTCTAAACAAACAAGCACCCACTGCTGCCATCCTCTGCACCAACTATTTCCCCAGAAACCATGAACAAAATCAGACCTTCCCTCTTCAAGATGCTTACCGCAAGTCTTTTCCCACAGTAATAAAGAGTAACTAACACAAAGCCTTACTCACCTTCCGTCACATGAACTCGGTGATATCCCTCTTCCTAATGGGCTCTCCGGACTTCAGCTCTTCTCACCACTAATCCAAGTGTCTTTTGCTTATCACAGCTACAAGGATCCCACCCCAGCCCAACAAGCCCCTCCCAGGGAGCACAGGAGAAGAGTTAAGCCATGAGCCTGCAGCTGCCAGAAAAATGACTCCCCCAGATGCATATAGCTTCTAATCTTTCGTACTCTTTCTGCATCACTTAAGGAAAAAAAACTGTTATTTCAGAACACACTTCCATCACTCATGTTTAGCTTTCTGTTTGAATTAACTCCTCAAGCCAACTGCTTTTTGATGGCCTCCTCAGTGTTCTATGACTCTCTTGGTACCTTCAGCATCTTATTCATAACTCACTGGAAGCAATATGTACTGTTACAGGTTTTGTCACTGTAATACCTGGCTCAGGCCATCTATAGAGTTCAGAGGGTAAAGACACTTACTACCAAGCCTGATGACCTGCATTTGATCCTTAGGACCCATAAAGAAAAAACTGACTCCGACATGTTGTCCTCTGACCTCTACATGTATAGTGTGTCTTGCATGTGCGCATGCACACACACACACACACACACACACACACACACAACACAACACACACAAAACAAATGCAATAAAACTTACTTAAACAAACAAATATAATACCTGGATAAAGTACCTTAAAAGCAGAAAGCTTATTTTGGCTCATGGTTTTAGGGGCTATAGTTTGTCATCATGGTAATGACAGACCCAATGACAGGAGCAGCTGGTGATGACTAGATCTTGCTCACATCTGAGTGAACCACTGCTGAGGACAGAAACTGGCAGGGATAGAAAGCTCAAAGCCTGCCCCCTAACAGCCCCTCCCTCCAGCTAGTCAGGCAGGAGAATAGGGAAATGGAAGAGGAAATGTCAGAGATTACCATACAAAAGACAGCAGCTCAAAGACTGCAGCCTTTAGTGTAGCTGAGCTTCAGTCAGACAAAAGAGCATGCTCTGAAGAGCTGTCTGCATTATATGACCTTGGGAGATGCAGCTATTAAACTATGATCCATAAAAGGTCACTGCAGACTTTGGCTCACCCATTTCTGCCTTCTTGGAGCCAGGCTACTGGTAAGATATGACACTTCTTAGGCCACCATGTATCTTTCCTATAATGTGCTGTCTCCTTACTTCTAACTAGCCATACTTCTCTGTGCAATTCCCAGACTCAGAACCACACCAATGATATCCTCACCTCCCTAAGATCACACACACACACACACACACACACACACACACACACACACACACACACACCACTGGAGACTGAGTGCCCAAACATTGGAAGCTGAGAGGAGGCAGTTCAGAGTCACAGATGACATAGCACTTGTAGTTGAAGGAACTTCCCTACAAGCTGTACCACTCCTGACCTTAAGCCAAATTAGCCCATGAGAGCAGGCTCCCAGAGAGTCTTCTTGAGCTACTGAGCTAATGGCTAATATTCAAAAGACTCTGTAGTATCTTTTCACTTAATGAGAGTGATGAGCATCTATTGAATAAGCTACCCAAATAGCCAGGTTAACATCATGAGAAAAACCCACTCAATGGTTTAAAAACACAAAACAAATGACCTAGATGCTCTCCTCTCATGTGTGACTTCTTCTTTGTATACTCAATTTCCTGCATGTGGTAATTAATTCAATTCACAAGGCAAAGACAAGCAGCTGGATCACACTAAACAATGGCACATTTTAATCATAGCTGTACACTTCTCCCAGTAACTGCAGACAATTTTAACTTTGTCTGCCCATAAAATTTGAAAGTGGTCAACTTTACCACTTTTTAATAAATGGGAGATGACAGAAAGGAATCCTGAGAACTCTGAGAATGGGTGTGAGCTCAAATCTTCCAGTAATGCCATTCAAAAATAATGGACAGTTATGACACTTTAAATACTTTAACTTATGTATTCTTTCCTCCCACTCCATGCTTGTTAAGTGTTTTCAGTAGATGAAGATGTTCAATTCTTCTTCTGGTATTTAAGCCTTCCATGAAGTGGAAGGCTTCAGTGGAGAATGTGTGTCATCTACCTTTGGTGATGCTAATGCTTGCAACAGACCTATTCCTAGTTAAGAAAATTTTTGTCAAAGCAAAGAAAACAGGATGTGTGAGTCCTATCAAGGGGAGTCAGCCCAATGAGGGCCAGTATTTCCTTAACCTCCTCCTTCCCCTTTGTGTCAATTAGCCAATTGTGAAGTCAAGCTCCCACCAAATGAATAAAACACAGTCACAAGCTACTTCAATGATGAAAGACAGAGGTCATTCCGTCCATCATGCCAGCTAGCAGGTCTGGGTTCAGATGTACCATTTTTGCAAAAGGAAAATGACTTGCCAAGTTATTTTCAGTTTGTTTGTGTGCTCCTCTGTGTAACATCAAAATTATTCTTTTCCCAATGAATACATCAAAGACAGCACAACATGTCAGGTTTAAATACTAACCTCCGCTGTTCTTCTCCATGTTCTCCTGAAGGGACAGTGAGACACTCATCCATGTGTCCATGTAGCAGCCGGAGAACATCGCCACCAATAAGATACCCTGCAAGGATTAAAAGCCATTTGTGTTCAGAATACTGTGGCCAGATGTTGATGCCCAGAAAGAACATTCGATACAACCATCCACTTGCACAGATAGAGACCTAGTAATGGTCTTGGACCTGTGACCAAATCACAGAGTTTGGCACTTGATGACTCCTAGAGTCCTGCAGTTTGATATTTTAACCAGAGGGTGTGTCCCCAACCTCATAAACATAATAGTTAAGTACACAAAATGTGGGGCTATGGAGACTGTTCAGTCAGAAGTGGAACCATGGGACTCACTGGTTGGCCATCCTTGACTAACCAGTATACTCTAAGACATCAGAAAAGACCCAACCAAAGGCTAAATTAAAAAAGTGAATGAACATGAGCATTTGCACCTGTACACACACATGTATGCAAACACACATATAAAAACACATACAAACACACATACATATGACAAAAACTAAACAACACACAGCCCTCTTGACCTCTGGGCTCTACATGTATGTACATACACATGTACCACTCACACACACACATACACACACACTCACACACAAGTACTAGATCCAATTTGAAGCTGTAAAAGTGAGAACCACAATAATCAAGGGAGCTATCATCTTGGGAAACCCTGCTGCATAAACATCACTGTGATCCAGCTACTAGGTACGGGGACAATAATAAGAAATGATGACATTAGACTAACTGAGGTCTCACAGATGAGGTAAACAGCCCTTAGAGGACTAACACATAAAATCACAGAAGTCAGCCAAAGTTGACAACACCATGAAAATAAGAGAAGATGAAGTCTTGCACAGGCTTCATTTTTAAATAGCAACTTAGGCAAGATTTTAAAATGTCATGTTTCTGCATGATAGGCTATCAGTACATGAAAGGTCTCTAATTAGCCATCAGCTCATTATCACAATTCCAGCAATAAGCGTCAACTATATATCAAGGACAAGTCTTGTAATTAGAGTGGATCCCTTACCTTGGGCTGCTTCGCTTCCAGAGCTGATAGGGGCCACACTCCAGAGGGTCTGCTGGAAGGCAGCATCCACATGCCAGCTGCTGTTGCCATATGACAAGTGCTGCAGCAAGAGACAAGAGGCACTGCTGTAAGCCTGGTCCAGGGAGCTCTGGCAGCCTGATTTGGAAACAGCCATAAGGAACATGGCCTGTTCTTCAAAGATTAAAACACTAGACAGGCATGGTAGCATATACCTGGAATCTCAACAATAGGGGAACTGAGGCAAGAGGATCCTGAGTTCAAGGCCAACCTGGACAACATACCAAGACTGTGACTCAAAAATAAATTATCCTAAACAAGATAAAGCATGAGCAGGAAAAGGAATAATAGAAGTTTACAATCTGTTCTAGTTTCATTTCTGTTACTGGAACACTCTGCCCAAAACCAACTTAGGGGAGGAAAGGGTTTATTTGACTGACACTTCCAGGTCACAGTCCATTATTGAGGAAACATGGCACAGGACAAACAGGAATCATGGAAGATGTTGCTTGCTGACTTATTCCCCAAGAGCCATGCTTCGCTAGTTTTGTTATATAGTCTAGGAATACCTGCCCAGGGAATGCCATTGCCTACAGTGGGCTAGGCCCTCCTATATCAATTCCAAATAATGGCAATCACCCATAGATATGCCCACAGGCCAGTATGTTCAGGGCAACCTCTCAAATTAGACTCCATTCTCAGGTGATTCTAGGCTGAGTCGAGTTGACAGGTACAGCTAATTAGAACACTATGTAACTTTAGAAATTTTTCAGTTTCATCCTAAGAGTTACTGATTTGAATCAGAATACACACACATGAATAGCAAATACAATGACAAAATTTATTTGTAAGAAGAAACTTTGTCTTTAGCTTGTTGATAAACAAAATAGTATTAAAGTGGGCACTTGAAATTATTCAATTTTGTACATATGATACTCTGATAGTTTATTGATAACCCATTATGTAAATAAAGCCCTTCAGTGACTGTTAGTTGCAATTTGATACCAAAGCCAGTAGATGGTGATGCCAATTCTCAACAATTCGACCCTTTCTTTTAAAAAGAAATCACTGGATAAAGACAATGCAGCTCATATACACAAGAGAATTTTATTCAACCATAATGAACAATCATATTATGGTATCTGCAGGAAAATGGATCATTATGTAGGAGAAATAAGGAAGACTGGATAACACATATTTCATGTTTTCTCAAAAGGCAAAAAAATAGATTGAAAAACAGTATGCATCCATGCATACACATATGTATGTGTACATACAGGACTATGAGACAGGAGGAAGAATGTAGAGGGAGGGAAGATAAATGAACAAGAGAGAGCAAAGGAACATGTGTCTCGTGATAGCAGAAGGGGAGGGTGGTAAAGGAGGGGAGGACCAAGAAGAGGAGAGCAGGATTCAGGGGTACTTAGTAGCTAACAGAAGGATAACTAAGTATAAAATGTCTGATATCTATGTATTAAAGAAAATGTCTTAATGAAATCCCTTTCTTTGTATGCTAACAAAAAAAATCAATTAAAATAAAAGTTATGAAACTGACACTGTAAAATACACATATTAACCTCATCAGTAGCTGCACCAATCAGTAGATTTCAAAGTGTCCAGGTGATCATCAAGTTTAGCAACACTTTCTTCCTCTCTAACTCCAGTTGTTACTTTGCTTTCATGCAACCCCCAAGTCACCCCAGGTTCATCATCCCTATGCCCAGTCCCCACCCGAGGCTCCTTTACTGACTCAGTTTTCTTTCTTCTGATGGGAAATGCTTTTAGTGTTCACAGATCAATCCCATCCTATTTGCTCCATAAATAAGAACAGCATGGTTTCTGTGATGATTAGCACACAACAAATTCTTTGATTCATTTCTTTTTCCCCCTTCGAGCTGCCTGACAGAGGTTCACAGAGGCACCTTTCGCCACCCAGAGTGCTACTCAATACAAATCAAAACAGATTGGTTTTTTTGGAGACAGGGTCTCTCATTGAATCTAGTCCTCACCAATTTAACGAGACTGACTGGCCAGGGAGCACCAGAGATCTTCCTACCACCACCTCCAGCTCTGAAATTGCAGGTGCATGTTACTGTACCTGGATTTTTATGTAGTTGCTGAAGATTGGTATTCAGGTCCTCTTGTTTACATGGGAAACAGTTCATTCACTGAGCCATCCCCGAGCCCCCAATACAGATTTTTCAAAAATCTGAGTTATTCCTATGTCAATGACTTGGTAAACAGAATTGTACATATGTGTGTGTATATACACAGCATATGTAGTTTAACAAATCTCTTGAAAATAATTCATAATAACAATGCTTATATTTTATTTTTGTTTTAAACCAAGTGAAAGTTTGTATATATTCATGAAACCATCTGTTAAATCATCATGGATTTATTCAGTCTATTATCTAAAACATTGCTCTGAGTCTTATCAGAGTGAACTTCTGAACCCGAAGGTACTTGCAATTTTGTGGGGCAGATAAGTGAACAACATAAAATGTCATTCATTAATGTATTTTTTAATATGTAAAGTACAAACTTCTTCAGAAATTATCTAAATGGAATTATTATCAACCAAACAACTAGTACAGACTTCATCATGCTGGGTCTGAAGGAGACACATTGATTTCATGGGGCGAGGTATGAGTCCTCATGGCAAAGACTTTAAGGGAAGCAGTGATATCACATGGCCTGGACCTCCTATTTGGGATACATTATCTCCAAATAAGCAGATGCATACTTCATGCTTATATATGCATAATATAATGTCAATGGTTTGGCCATAAATGTTTTATAGATACTAAAAATTTTATAAGCAGTTTGGATTTTTCATTTTAATATATCAGACTACTTAGAATGGTTAGGTCTCTCTTGCTACCTAAAACTTCTGATAAAGGGAAATAGGCCAAAGGATTAGCATAATCAAAGAGCAGAGTCATGAGGACAGAGAGTGCAGTACACGGTCCTCTTTGACGCTTCAGGCACACACTGAGGAGGGAGTGAAGGACAGACCTGCTCACAAAGGCTGGTACCAAATAAAGGAGCTCACACTTCAGGCAGTTAGGAGCTACCATAGCAGAAAAGCAGTGAGTGAGTGAAGGAACTGAAATGTGATCTGGAAATTATACCTAAGTACAAAGATGAATCACACACATGGGAGAAATAGAAAAATGGGAATGCGCTGGTCTGTTGGGAAGAGTTCTAACTATGTCCTTAGTAACATACTGAAACCATAGAAACTATTCTAAATGAAACCTATTCTTCAAAAGGAGCCATCTCAGGATGTATTGCCTCTGGAATCTTCTACTTAAGTTTGCTGCCTAAATGGCAAAATAGAAATCTGAGTAGGAACAGCATCAAGTCAGGCCCATTGCTATTAAATATTCAGAAGGCAGCAACAGTCCAATTACTGAAACCAAGACAAGTTGTTCTTAAAGCAAACATAGATGATGATAGAGGCTGAAAGCAAAATCAGTCTTAGGCTCAACAGTGTGTAAATAAAAATAAAAAATAAAAAAGAGGAAAAGAAAAGTAGTTTCCAATTTAGGAGCAGGGCCCATCAAAACTGCTGATTCCCAAACTGTGTTTGAGAAAATTCAATACTATATGACAGAAATACAAAATCTCAGAGACCTAAGTGGCCCACAGTTTTCCCTGTGTCTCTTAACCCAAACGACATAGAGCTATATTCTGACCTTTTAATTTCCTTTTTAATCCTGTGGATATATTTGATGCATTGTAAAAGCTGGTTGAGACAGCAGGTCCGAATGCTCTATCAGATTGCCAGAAGGTTCCTTCGGCCCAACGTCTTTCTAAGATTCTCTGAATTCAGCCCTTGTCTGATGCAGTTTTTCATTCGTTTGTTTATCTCTTATTAAATGTCAGGCACTTGGGCCCTGGTGATACAGCATTCCAAATAAATTAGCATCCAGGGACAAGAAACACGAGTAAACAAGCCATCTTACCCCTCAGGCTGCAGTTTTTTCCTTGAGAAAAAAATAAGAAAAGATAAATGGGGGATAAAGATGCTAAAGTTTTTTTAAATGTAGTATTTGATGGCCCCACCATCTGAGTTGGGGGGCAGAGACTCAAGGTAAATGAACTAAAATTGATTCAGACGGGCTGGGCCTGATGGTTCAGTGGCAAAGTATATATTTAGGAATGGTGCCCAAATTGAACTGGATGACATAATAAACCACTTGTAAATATTAATGTTCCCTGCCTTCTGTTGATATACTTATGTAGCTTTAGGAAATTTGGCAACTTGTCAAGCTATCAAAACACCTTTGTGTTTCTTAATTAGAAATCCCAGTTAAGAAGCACAGAGATGGCACAACAGTGTAAGGCTCGTGGTGCCAAGTCTGAAGACCTGAGTGTTGTCTGTTTTGGTACCATCAGCATCTTATTATGTGTTTGTTATTTGTATGTCACTGATAAAATATGGAGCTAAGGCTAAAGAGAAAACTCAGAAGGTAAAGATATTTGCCACCAAGTCTGATGACCTGAGTTCAATCCCCAGAGCCCCCATGGTGTTCGGACAGAACCAACTCCTGATAGTTGTCCTCTGACAATTATGTGCATGCTATGACACCTGCACAGAACCCTGGTCCCCTGCAAGAGCAATAAGGGCTCTTAACCACTGAGCTATCTCTCCAGACTCCTGATTTATTTTCAATCAGTCATTGGACTATAAGAGCTTTGAATGTCTACAAGTGACCTGGAAAACAGAAAGCCAACATTTCAAAAGTGAAAAGACAAATCACATATGAGAAACTTTGGTACAGACCAGAGAGGTTTCACAACTGACATATTAAAAATGCAGCTTCATGTGACTTAACCTATTTTATTCTGTTTGAAGTAAATCCTCAGTCAGTAACACCCGATTGTCCTGCATTTATGAGGATAAGTTCTTTCTCTTACACAAAGAGGCTTTGCAAAAGCCTCTTTTTTGGAAGACAAATTGGTCAAAAGGAGCACAGAAAACCTCTTCTGGATACACCTGATAATATTAGGATGTCTTTCCAAATTATAACGCTAAACAGCAAATGTAAGAAGCCTGAATAGTTTACAACCATTCTTACAGACAAGACCCTTTATTCCTTGGAAACTGACCTGTGTCTAACTTGTAAGGCTGACAGGCTGAGGGTTCCTGATCACAACACCCTCTCCTGTCTGGGAGGTGTCTTTGTAGATCAGATTAACCTTAATCGAGCTCAGGAGTTAAAGAAAACTGTCTCAGCAGTCACAGATCCGATAAGAGAAAGTCAAAGGCTGGGAGTTTTCTCCACAGTCACTTTAACCAATGTGTATTGAGACAAAACTTTTAATTCATTTTTAATTATGTCAGCATCTCAGAATACAGACCTTGCTTTCACATACTCCATCTTTATTTAAGACTCTCTATAAATAGTTCTCTCCTGGCCAGGTTTTTCTTCCTCAAGATAAATACTGTCAAATTTCTTTAACCATCGTACAATGGCACAAACCTCCCAAGCAAACAATGACAGCCACTTACTACGCAAGGGCTGATAATCTTGCTTAGATTTCAGCATTCAATTCTCCCAATGCCCCTGTGTCAATTGGATTATTCATAATTCCCATACCATGGATTAAGAAACTGAGGACTCAAGAAACTACACATGAGGCCTGGGGATGTGTCTCAGCTAACAGAGTGTTTGTCTAGAATGTACAAGAACTTTAGCACAAATGTCAGCACCACATACATCAAGCACGATGCCACGTGTCTATAATCCACTTGCAAGGTGGAGGCATGAGGAGTCAGTCTTGGCTTTGAAGTGAGTTCAAGAACAGCCTAAGGTATTTAAAGTCCATTCACTACGTTTCTTCTTTATTTTCATTCATTTTCTAAAAGCCTTTGCACTGAGTCCACTATATACATCCTTGAACCTATCACCACAGTACTCGACCCATTTCTAATCAATCATAGTAGAAATGTGAGACAGTAATGAGTGATCCTTAGACCAAAGGGGACAACTGTCAGCATCAGCCCCTCTTACCCATCCTGTATTACTGACAACTCATAACTCTTGGGAAAAATTAGCATCCTTCACCCATTCTGTAATACTGTCAGTTCTGTAACTTAGGGGAAAACCTTTAGGTTGTAGAGCCTAGAGGACGAAAGTTGGGTGATTGAGGCTGAACCTTTGACAGAAAGATGAGGATCATTATCTCTTTCTAGTCATGTCCCCACTGCCATGAGGTGAGAAGCCTTGCTCTACCATGTGCCCCCTGACATGATGCTCTGCACCAACACTAGTCTTCCCTTCTTTTGAGCTGCCTGTCTCTGGTATCTGTTCCACTGGTACTAAGCTAACTTAACATGGTTTGACTCTGCACTACTTCTGTGAGGGCAGAAACCACAGACAGAGTATTCTTGGGTTTCTGGATATATATGTGGGAGTCTATGGATATGAACAGTAAAAGCAGTGACTTCATTGGAACGCAGAGAGTAAAAGCCCAGCACTGTGGCTTGCTGCTCTGTTTACCTTTATATATAAAACAAACATATATATATGCATTTATACATGCATATTTATATATATTTGTTTTATATCTAATGTATTTTATATCTTTGTTACATCTAATACAAATCATCGATATACCCTTAGCATATTTTTCTATAATATATATAAAGGCTACTCAGAAAAATGAAGTTAAGTACTTAGGCAAAATACAGCTTGGGAACTAGTAGTAAATTTTAATGAATCGGGTTTGTTTACTTTCAAAATTAATAGGCCACGAAGCACATATGTCATTTTTTGACACTTATTTCTGCAGTCTTTGATCACTCAATGCCCACTCAAGTGCCTTGCCTCATTGCCTCTCACAGTAATTCTGGACTACGTATTCCCATTAGCATCAACCTTAACTTTACAAACAGCAAATCTGGAGGTGAGGGAGCTAGTTCCAGAACTGCACAGGTTGACAGCTATAGAAGGGACATTAGAAGCCTAGTTCTTTGAAGTTCTCAATATTTCACTCCTCTCATTTGTAATGAAACCACCCTATCAAATCAACCTCTGCCATACAGCACAAAGTCCAAGCTGGAAATCACAAAAGACAGGAACTGTCAGGTCCAAATCAAATGGGAACAGGTTTGGAGTGTTGCACTGGAGGAGGAATGAGTTGTTTCTCTTACTATTGAGTTCTAAACACAGCTAAACTTGAAATGTGCATCTTTTATCAGCATGCATCACCCTCATGACACAGTCCTGGCACCGATCAGGGGTTTAATAATGTATATTTTAATAAGCTGCACAGCTGCAAGACACAAGAAACTTACACAGGGACAATGCCTCAGACAAAAGTGGATGACCACTCCAGGCTTCCCACAGCTATTCAGGAGCAAATGTACCAAACAGTATGATTTCTCCTGTCCATGACAGGAGGTCCTGTTAATCCATTCCCCCTCTCTAGTGCCACCACTTTGGACATAAGAAGCCAGACAAGACTCTTCTTCCTAGGAACATTTGAGAACACACTGAAAATGTTAGTACATTGAAAATGACTTTATTACCAAGCCAATCCTGTCACAGTCTTGGGTGTATGTGTGTGTCCATGTGCCTGTATGTGTGTATGCAGATGTTTCTGCACATGTGTGATGTATGTGCATGTGGAAGCTAGAAGTCAACCTCAGGAGGCACTCTTCAAATGCCAATTGTTGTTATTGAGGCAGGGTCACGCTGACCTGAAACTTACCAAGTAGACTAAGCTGGCTGGCCAGCAAGTACCAAAAATCTGCCTGTCCCTGACTCAATATAATTAGGACAAGTATACTGCCATGCCCTGCCTTTTCTATATGGGTTCTGGAATCTGAACTCATGTCCTCATGGTTGCACACAAGCATCTGATGGACTGACTGCTCTGTCTCCCCAGCTTCTATTTTCAAGTTCACAGAATATTAGGGCACCCTGAAAACTCTTTGATATGTGGTACTGGAGATTCATGCCTCTCACAGTAGGCTCTTTATTTTACAGTGCTTATTTCTCAATGACCTACTCTATCCCATCTTTCTTTCCATTATCATCCACTGCTCTCTCTGGGAATCTTCATGCAGATATTCATGAAAAATTTTAAAGATGCCTTTTCTGTTTCTCCTAGTTGGCATCAGCTGTCAATTTGACACATCTCAGAAACATCCAAGGAAATCCTAACTGGGAATTACCTTCATCAGAAGGGCCTGTGATGTGTCTGTGAGGCATGGTTGCTAATTGAGGTAGCAGAGCCCAGCCCTGGGCAGTGCCATCCCTAGGCAGGTGAACCTGGGTTTGTATGAGAAGGCTACTGTAGCATGAGCCAGTGGGAGGAAGACAGTAAGCAATTTTCCTTCATGGTTTCTGCTTCAAGTTCTTGCCTTGACTTCCCTCAGTAATAGACTGTAACCTGTAAGATGAAGCAAACCTTTTCCTCCTCAAGTTGTTTTGGCTATGGTGTTTACCACAGCAATAGAAAAGCAAGACAGGACAGTATCTAATTAGTTGTTAAGTCTTCAGAGAGTAGACTGGAGTATAGCTCAGTAGTAGAGTGCCTGCCTAACATACATACACAAGGGTTGGGTTGAATACCCAATACTGCACAAAAGAAAGATCATCATTACAGCAATGCAGGGTGAGGTAAAATGATGATTTCAGGTCAGCCTAAGCTACATAGTGAGACCCTTTCTCAAAACAAACAAAAACTACAAAAAAAGAAAATGTTGTATACTTGTCCCTTCTACCATCTCATGGATTTCATTCCTCTGTAAACTTCTATACTGGGTTATTCTTTAGATTAGGAAAACTACAACCTATTAAATATGTTAAATTAAATCCATAATTGCCTCACCGCAAACATCAGAGCATACATTCAGTGACTAAGTAGTTTCTTCCTTTCCCACGATTAGTCCCTACCCTTTCAGTCCAGAAAGTGCTGGCAACAGACTGCTTAAAAGTGTCTCTCCCAACAGCCAATTACTTTCCTAAGTATCAAAATATAGAGTGAGAACCCAATTGACACAGCCTTTATGCGGGGCACAAAATAAAGACCACAGAATTTGAAACTCCTGATTAGATGCCTTTTACATTCTATTAATAAAAGAATCCAAGAGTAGGCACCATCAGCCTCATGAATATGCATATGAGGTCTGGAGGGAAGCCTGCTCAACAGATCCCAGGAGCCACCGCCCCTCCCCGGCCACAGAAATCTCTTCTCCGGAGTTATTTATAGCTCACCAGATAGAGACCCAAGCTTTTGTGAGCCATCTCCATAGCTTTGCTTGTTCATAAGCATATTTCCTACTAAGGAAGCATTATTTCATGGGTCCATCTCTCAGCATGGCATGAAGTCCTCAGTCCTGTTCCCACACTTACCAAGTACCTTTCAGAGGACACACTGACCAAGATGAGGTCATCTCCAACCCGCACCTTTTCTCCTTCTGATCTCTGCTTAGAGGCAGGATGTATGGTCCACCAGCAAGCCTCCCCTGTGAGCAACAGAAGTGAAACATGGAGAAGATTCAGTTAACCTAAGATCTATTTCCTCTGCAGGTGATACCACTCACAGGACTTTTTTGTGCAAATGAATCTCTTGGATCCTGAAAATCAAAAGAAGTCAGCCAAATTCACTTAAGGTAGGACATACTGAAATGCAAGCTTTCTCCTGATGGGAAATGGGTGTGACCATTTGGTTTCTTTTCTCCAATAAGAATTGCTGGAAAAGGACATTTTATTTATATGAGTTAACATAGGCCTAGATATGTCTGTTAGTAAGGGTGACGTCATTCCTTCAGCAATCTTGTTACATTTCTCTCTAAAAAATAAATCTACTTTTTATATGATTTTCATCCAAAGGAATTGAGGTTTTCTGTTGGGGTAGTTGCATTATAAATGTTCTTTTGTTGATTCAAAAATGACATAAAGGATTGCAATCTCAAAAAAATCTCATTACCGTGTCTCCTCTGCTCTGCTTTACTTCCTTGTAAAATGCATTAGTTCCTATTCATCTACCAGACTCTTAGTATAGAAAGATGCTCTAGAAGAGCTGGTTGTACATTAAAACAAATACATCTTAAGTAAGTCAAGCAGCAGCACAAAGCACACACGCATCCGCCTTCTTAGTCCCATCCCCAACACAAGAGCACCGACAGCCCAGCCACAGTTTCTATGAAGTCCTGAGCTCAAGTTCTCTCTGACAACTCCAACTGTGTTCTGGTGGTACCTGCCATCTACAAGTGTCATTCTCCTCTTTTACCAAGCTTTATTATTTTTCTCTTCTTTACTTCAGTTTTATTTACTTGCATCTGTATACCATAAACCATAGCATGCGTGTGACTATCAGGGGACAGCTTGCAAGCTCTCTCCTTGTGCTATGTGGATTCAGGGACCAAATCCAGACTGTTAGGTTTGTTAAACCATCTCACCTGTGCTTTATTATTTTTCTATAATATTTCTCTTTGTGAACTAACTCCCCAATGCTAGAACACGTGTGTCTTTTGTTCATTGGGGCTTTCCCAGATCCTGCCACCACACTGTATCACTCAAGAATTAATTTGGGGTATATACCCAAAGGATGCACACGCATACCACAAGGACATCTGTTCAACTATGTCCATAGCAGCATTATTTGTAATAGCCAGAACCTGGAAGCAACCTAGATGCCCCGCAATCAAAAATTAATAAAGAAAGTATGGTACATATATACAATGGAGTACTACTCAGTGGGAAAAAATAACATCTTGAAAATCACAGGCATGTTGAGTTGGTAGAAGGACAGATCAAGGAAAAAGACAGAGGGAGCCACTATGGGCTTAAGGAGGAAACCTGGCACTAGGGAAATTCCCAGGAATCCACAAGGATGACCCAAACTAAAAGTCTATGCAATTGTGAAGAGAGTGCCTTGAATGTCCTTCCCCCATAATGAGATTGATGGCTACCTTAAATGCCATCATAGAGCCTACATCCAATAGCTGATGGAAGCAAAAGCAGAGATTCACATATAAGCACTGAGTTGAACTCCTGGAATCCAGTTGTAGAGAAGGAGTGATGAGCAAAGGGTCAAGACCATGTTGGAGAAACCCACAGAAACAACTGACCTGAGCAAGTGGGAGCTCATGGACCCCAGACTAATGCCTGAGAGACCAGTGTGGGACTGATTCAGACTCCCTAACTTTTCCTCTCTCATCCCACAAGAAGAAAGAATATGATGTCAAATTTTTATATCTAACCAATCACCTAGGAATAATCAACCAGGAGGGAAAAAAATACATTCTCTCACTCTACCAAAAAATGCCAAAGAAAAAATCACTTTCCTGACTTTATTATAAAAACAGCCTCCTCATGTGTCCTGACCATGGCTATCTAGCCTTGCTCTGAACAGGGTTCCATTACAGTCCAGGGTACTCACCTGTGGTATCCTCTTGAAGGCCAACATCAAAGGCCAGTTTGTCAGTGGAAGACCGGGAGGTGGAGAGACAGCACAGATACTGAAAATACAAGATCAGTCATGACCACAAAATGTGAACAGTCCTACTGAGGCTACTGTGATTAATGCAGCAATAGACATGGATGGGCAAGTACATCTATGGCCTTTTGGCTTAGAATCTTATGGGCATATGCCCTCACACACATGGTAGAGTTGAGTCATATGATCATTTTATTTTTAGAGTTTTGGAGGAGGCTCCACACTGCTTTCCACAGCGGCTGCTTAAGTTTTCATTACTACAATTGGTACATAAGTGTTTCTGTCTCCTCATATCCTCAGTAGCATTTGCTGTCATTCTGACTAGGGTGACGGGTGATGGGTGAGCATGTGAACGTAGAAGAGGAACTATAAGAAGGATGGAGGAAGTATAAGTGGAGAAGAGAGGGTAAACAAGAGAGTAATAGGATGTATGTGACACAAAAGCTGAAAAGGGGCACTATTTGGATGAAAGACCAGTAATGGCAGAGGAGGGACAGCAGAGAGGGACATGAAAGAGAAAAAAGCATAATGTACATGTGTATATGTGTGTAAGCATATCATAATGAAGCCTACTACTTCATATGCTAACTAAAATGAAATTATTATAAAATGTGTAAGTCATCTCGGAGTCCAACTTTAACATGTAAGATGCTATTACTGGTCTATCTCTGGGTAGTGTTTTTCTAAATATATTGATTCTGTATGAAGTGGAGACCTTCTGATATCCAAGGCAAAGCAGCTCTTGCACAGCAGGGCTTCAAAGGAACAGGACAGAGGAAGGCAGACCTTTGAGCCTTACAAAAGCCTAAGGAAATAAGCTCTGTCAGTACAAGTAGGCAAGTGACCCGGAGACATGTTTGTGTATCTCTCCCTTCATGTGATATTCATGGTCCTCTGCAAATGTACAACATGATCTGACATTAGAAGGCTGTCCCCAAAAGAAACCTGAAAACTATTCACTTTTATCTTCATAAAAAACAAAACACACCCAGAATATACTTGGGCATGCAGTTCTTCATCTTGCTAAAATGATGGCAACATGAATATACATATACACATTTCTCTCAGGGAGCTCTGACTATCTTACTGCGTTATCTCATTCCCTCCATCTTTGGATTATCTTAAGTGTATCTATTCTTAGATATAAAGTTTAGATCACTTTTCATGCCAACTTTCCCTCCCCCAACTTCAAACACCTTGTTAAGTGACAGAAGAATGAGGACACTAAGATGAATGTGGCATGAGCTTAAAATACCAGACCATCTGCGTGAAATAAGTACCCTGCCAGCAAGATGGGGATCCATCAAAGAAAATCCAGAAACAATGGTGAGAATTAAGCAAGGCTGGGATGCCTTGAAGACCTGGGTGGTTAATGCTAACACTACAGCAACCCTGTATGCATGTATGAATCTAACCTTATCTTATGAATGAGAAAACTAAACAGGGTGCAAGGGTATTAAAGAATGCATCTATTCAAACTCATTACTATCATTATCAAAATGATACCCCCAACATTCTAGACAGTCTATCTGAGCCTGAACCAGCATGGCCACATGAGAGATGAAATAAAGATATCTACTCACCATACCACTGTAGGAATGGCGTAACAATATGGCATGTCCATAGAGGAGTGTCCGATGGCCTCCTCCTTGAGCACTCTATGGAAAGACAGAAGAAAAGTCGAGAAGAGGAGAATCATGAATGAGCAAAGAACTAAGTCAATACATTGTTATTCTGTCTTCACATGAAAGTTCAGTAAGAGAGGATGAAACAAATGTACTGGGAAAGAAAGCCCCCAAATGAAGCTGCAAGGAAACACCTGCCATGGAACAATAATCCCATCATCTCACCCAGCTCTGGAAAGATAAACTGGGCTTTGATGAGTAATTATTACAACTTTAACCATTTAGTCTACTAAGTTACTGCCTGTGCTTCAATTATACACAGCCTCCACTGGACAGGGTACCCAGGGTACCTTTGTGTCTAGAAACCCGCTAAGTACTCCCCACAAAGTAAGCACCAGGTAAGCATTAGTTTTGACAAACAAGTCTTTGCAAAACCCAAAATTGATCACATCATCTCTGGGGTTTAAAGGTTCTCATTCTTCCCAGTTGCTCATAGACATAAGTCAAATCACTTTCATGATTTGAAAACTCACTAAACACAGGTTCTTAGGCCTCTGATGAGATTCTGATTAGAGAGGTCTGAGGCAGATTTCCCATGGAGCTACTGCCCCAAGGATCATGGCTGGAGATAGACAAACACAGAGGACCTTCAATTTCAATCCTCTCTGGTGCCAGTCTGCTATTCTAAACATATTTGCTAATTGCCAGGTAGTAGTGACACACACTTTTAATCCCAGCACTCAGAAGCAGAGGCAGGTGGATCTCTGTAAGTTCAAGTTCAGCCTGGTCAACAAAGCAAGTTCCAGGACAGCTAGGGCTACTCAGAAAAACCCTGTTTCAAAAAACAAAATAAACATATCTACTCCCTGATCCCCAAAAAATGTTATGTTGTTATGTCTTGAAATCCAAAATTCACTCTGCTGTCTTTGCTGACTTAGAAATAATGTTTCCAAGCTCAGTTGGTCAGCCACCTCATCCATGAAGTTCATCCAGGTTTCTCAGTGTCAGTCTCTCCCCTTGACCCTCTGTAGCTCTCAGGTCTACCTATATACTGGCCTCATCACTTTGCAGGCAACATTTGCCTCTCCTTGACCAGACTGAGAACTCCATGACAATGACTGGTTCACCTGTAGCTCTGAGAAAAGGTAAGAGGACAGTAAGAAGTCAAGAAACACTTGTTAAGTGAAAACCTGGATTGGGTGGGGTCACTTCAGGCTATGGAAATGGGTATGTATGTGCACAAAAGCATATGTCTACCTATGATATTTGTGTACAAAGGCATATACCTACATGTGGTATATGTGCACAAAGACATACACCTACATGTGGTGTATGTGTACAAGAGCATACACCTACATGTGGTATATGTGTACAAAGGCATACACCAACCTGTGGTGTATATGTACAAAGGCATACACCATACAGGACCCATATCTCAGTTAAGGTGTTTATGAAAGAAGGGGTAGGGTAATGAAATTCTGTATTTGTGGTGAGCATCCTCTATTAAAGGCATTTGTAATTTAAGAGAGCCCATGATTTAATGAAAAGCAAAAATTGACTTTTAAAAATATCTGTGAAAGTGGTTATCTCAGTTCTGTGGGGGTGGGAGCCTATTCTCATTCTCATAGACATGACTGACAGACTTAATATTACAGAATACTGTAAAAATAAATCCATAAGAGATAAGTGGATAAAAATGTCCCAACTTTCAAATGAAACCTAAATAATACTACTGAATGTCATCAAAAAAGAAAAAAAATCACCATGTGAAGTTCACAAGTCATTGCAAGACAAATTTAACATCACTGGACTTTTGTGGACCTTTAGATTTATAGGATCATGGAAAAAATGTCCACCTGAGGAAATCATACTATAAACTAAAGTGTCATTGTCCACACTTGGATGTGAACTCAATGTACATTCTACACTTATATTTCTTTAGAGAAACAGTCACAGGGGCTATCTCTTATACTTTGTGGGAGAGGGAAATATCTGGATTTCTACAGCTGCACTTGAGGTATTACTGTCATAAACTTAAATTTATAGCCACAAAAAACCATAGAAATATGAAATATGAATGGTAATGATGAAGACCAATTACAAATGGTTTGCTGGTGCATGAATATTGCAGGTTCTAGATTCAATTTACAGTGCTGTTTTAAGGCTTTATGTTTTTAAAATATGATTTCAACATACAGTGATTATTAATCTGTCTTTTATATTATTGATGATTAAAGCCATGAAATTCACTAACTATAAAACATCTAAACATCTGAAGTATGGCTGTGAAATGTCATGTTACTTTAGAATGTATGATACTGTGCTGGAAAGATGGCTCAATGGTTAAAAAGTTGTGTGATACTAAACCAGGGTGTTCAGATGACCCTTTCTCTGTACACAAACTCTCTGCTAGTTAAATTCAAGTTTGTATTATGTGAGGTTCTTGTAAAAAATGAAATCAGAGTTGCAAAGTAGCTCAGTGGCAGAGAGATAAAGGTTATCACATGTAAGTCCTGGGTATGATTCTGAGGGAAGGCAAGAAAAGGAGAGGTAAAAGGGGGAAGGGGACACGGGAATAGAGAGAGACAAGGGAAGTGAAGAGTGGAGAAGAGGGATGAGAGGGGAAGGAAGAAGAAAGGAAAAGGGGAGAAAGAAAGGGGTAAAGAAAACAAAGGGAGAGGAACTGGAAAGGAAGGAAATGTGATTCAATAAGTGTCTATACCCCTTGGAGGCTGTCGTGTGTCATGTAACTCTAGAAGTCCTATGATACAGAGCCATGGTCCCAGAAACAGACATGCACAGCAAAGAGAATCTGTAATAAGATTTATTTCACAGTATCCAGATATTTAAATGAAGAAACATTTAAATATATGTACAAATATTAACATATGGAATAAAAAGTTAGTTGTTTCATAGGGGAAAAAACTTCTGAGAGAATGCCTCTGTGACCAACCTTCTCTGTTGTCTAAGAATAATTTAAGGCAAAAATGAGCAGCACCCAGCACAACTGGGCATCAGGGCCTGGTGGGGTCTGCATTTCTAGCCACCTATGAGTTCCAGCTACAAGGAATTCTTTACCAGTTCTGCAATCCTTAAGTCCTAAACCCTTATCAAGAATGACTCTAATGACAAGACACCTGGGCTGGCCAACCCAGTCAAACATTGGAACAAATAACAGCCTGATGGTAAGTGGCCAGCCTCTCACCTGCACTGGTGTAGAAACCACAAGTACTCTGGACAAACTACCAGACTTTAAACAGTACCAACACATGACCCTTGGCACCAGCAATCACAAACAGGTTCCCACAACAAGCACACATCCATCTGGCTATAAATTAGGATTACAAGATAAAAACTGATCATTCTCTTTCTACCAAGTAGGTCAAACTGCCCTGATCTCATGCATGTTGTCTGCTTCATGAGACACTGACCTTTCCTGAATATCCAATGTGATTAACTCTGCCCCACGCTTAACAGAAATCATGGAGGTTTAACACCCAGAATCAACTGGTCGACCTCATCTATATACCTGCACAGTTTTACAAACCAGCTCCTGCAAAGAAGCTGGAGGTGACTTATTTGGTAAATGAGTGTATGCATCTGTGGATATAGCACTGTTTAGAGGTTGGGGTAAGCAGGCAATGATTCAAAGAATACAGTAAATGCATATTCAGCAAGAAAAACAGAATTTTCCAACCCAAGTTCACCGCTATTAATATCTTCAAGAAAATGGCTTCTATTCATATTTTTATGCTTATAATTTCTATGCCACCCAAACATTTGTCATGCTAGATGTACAAAGCACGTAGCATCCTCTCCTTATCATACACACTAGTGTTTTCAACTGAAAAGTATGAGCTGAGTTGTATGATATTTTGAAAGATGATTCACATCTTTGATGGGAGGTGGCTTCAAAGAAATAAATAATAGGCTCTGTCATCTGATTAGCAGTGTCATGTTCTTTACGATTAGTCAACATGGGAAAGGCAACAATACCCACCGTGGGCTTTGATATGGTAATGAAAGCCTTAACTAACCCAGTCAGTGGATGGGCAAGAGAACGGTTTCATTTCTTTCCTTTTCATCCATATCCAAAGTTTTTATTCATATTTTTAGAAATTTCTATCTTTTAAAATGATGTTCTTTCAGGTTACAAATTGTATTAAGCTTTTATTAACTGAATACAAATAAGTATCTATTGTTTCTGAGGTTTTAGCATAAAATATAAAGCTTCTTGAATAATTATAAGATAATATTGCTGAAACTACATAAAATTCAGCTTCATTTTTCCTCTTTTTGTCTTCAAATTCTTCCTTCAATGACATTACCATGTGCTTTAATCTCTTCATATGTCTCCTTTGAAGGACTTCCAACTTTCTAATTTAGTTGAGAAATAAAATAGGAATGAATTTTCTCTTCTAGAACAAAGATGTAGTTCTTGGTGCCTGTGGTTCCTTGAATGAGAAATGTCCCACTAGGCTAAGATATTTAAACACTTGGCTCCAGCTGGTGGCACTGTTTAAAGAGGTTTCAGTTATGCAGCCCTGATAGAGGGAGTATGTCACTTGAGGAAATCTTGGAGAGTATATAGCCTCACCCTACTTGCAGTTAATCCTCTGCTTCATGTTTGTGGTTGAATGTGATTTCCCAAGTCCCTGTCCCAGTCACCATGCCTGTAGCTTGTTTGCTATGCCTTCCTGCCATGATGGACCCTAACCCTCTTGAACCATGAGCTAAAATAAATTCATTCTTTTATGAGTTGCCTTGGTCATAGTGTTTGATCACAACAACAGAAAAGTAACTAATATGGCATTTCTAATTTCCCAATGTAAGTTCCTATTAAATCCATACAAGTGTCTTCCAAAAGCAAAACAGCCAACATCTCTACAAAGGGAACATGCTAATCAAGTAACAATTAAAAATGCTTTAATGGGCCGGGCGGTGGTGGCGCACGCCTTTAATCCCAGCACTCGGGAGGCAGAGGCAGGCGGATCTTTGTGCGTTCGAGGCCAGGCTGGACCGATAGCCTCCGAAACAATACAGAGAAACCCTGTCTCGTAAAAAACAAAAAAAAATGCTTTAATGGAAGAAATACCTAAATAAAACTAATTAAATCTAATTTGGTTCAATATCAAATATCAAAATGTATTTAAATTATGAAATTAAAACAGGTGATTTACATTTAAACATCAAATCTCAAATATTTGATTTAATTTAAAAATTTTTAAGAAAGATATTGTGCAAACACAAAGCAAATTCATATAGCCATCCTAAAACTTATGAAATATTAAATATAGCCATCCTAAAATTTATAGGATATTGCCTATGACCATACATAAACAATACTACAGCACATGCATTTAATCCCAGTACTTGGGAAGCAGAGGCAGGTGAATTTCTCAGTTTGAGACCAGCCTGGTCTACAAAGTGAGTTCCAGGACAGCAAGGCTACACAGAAAAGCCCTATATCAAAAAGGAAAAAAGAAAGGAAGGGAGGAAGAAAGGAGGGAGAGAGGGAAGGAAAGAAAGAAAGATAGAAAGAAAGACTACATATACTAAATATAGCCATACTAAACACATGAATTATCACATATACCCACACTAACACAGGAGCTATTACACATATAGCAGAAGATCAAGGTCTTTCTTACCTTCATCATGAATTTCTGTGGAGACATAAAGAGAAGAGAGAAAATATTAAATATACAACATTTCAAGGACTTATACTCTCTTATTTATCAAGACCCCGCTGTTCTAAGTGGAGCTATATCAATGATAAACAGAAAATTCACACTGCTGTTGCAACAAAACTTATGTTCAACTACATGCTAGAAAAAATGCTATAGCAAGCACAGTCTTTCTAAAGGAGTCTTTATGTTAGTTCAGCTGTTCTCTGTGAAAACATGCCACGATACTTTTAAAAAAAATGCCTGGCTCAATTCACAACATCCAAGAACTGAAGAGATAAAGTCTTTCATTTATTCTCTGAAAATGCTTTTTAAAAAATTTCATTCCATCTCTTTTGGTATAAACGCAGTGGCACAAGACAACCCAACTAAGTTTAGTAAATAAAGCTGGTAGGTAAGAAGAAATAGATTAGAAGAATCTGAACCATGGAGTCAAACATCCTTCATGCAGGAAATGGGGAGCGGCCCTTAGATGCTGGCTGTGGTGAGAGATGCACTTCAAAGATAGGAACACAAACTAGTTCTCCTTTTCTCTAAACACCACGCCACATCTCTCATTCAGCTTCTCTGGCTTCTGTAAAACATATGCATCTTTCCTTGATTTTACTGGATGGCCTCTAGTTTCCTAGATTTGTTTCCAGGAGGGTACACAGGTAAACATTCAAGAAGGGGAAAAATGTTTGATTTCCCAACTTAGGGCTGAAGCAAATGGTTATGAACTGCTCTAAAACATATTAATAAAAATATAGACATATCTCCACTAAGTTTAAGGAAATCAATATAGATGTTTATGAATAGTACATATGCTTCCCTGAAACACATATAAACAGAAACATGTGTATAAATAAATAGAAATACCATCATGAGTGATGATTTTCATTTTCAATATTATAATGTCAAGGGGGAAACTGTATGGAATTTTCATTCTTGCCTTAGCACTATTTTACCATTGAGATTATCAATGCTCCAAGCTGTCATTGCAAAAACTTACTGCAGGCAGGTAACACAGAGAACCAAAACAGGCCAAAGTGGTAAGGACAAGTGATGACAGTAGGCTCAGCTCTAAATGAGCAGTTATACACCCCCCTTCAGAGCTCAGGAAGCACGGTGGCACAGGTGATGGAGATAGTATAAGAGCTAGAAGACAGGGAGCTGTGAAACAAAATAATGTATTCAGGACATGGCATGGCCATCATACTCAAACCCTGCAGCTTTGGAAATCTGCACAACACCTGCACAGGACTGGGTCCACCAACAATTCATTATAGAGAGGGTAAGGTTATATGGAGCCACAAAATTCCCTGAGGGAATATCGACAGTTAATGGTTGTTGGGGAAGGTATCATTTTATTTAGTGGTGTCACCACTGGTAAGTTGCCCTTGATCCATTATATAACCTCCCACTGACTCCTAGCAGTGAGAGTGAGGGATATCTCTGACTCTGTTGCCTGATTTTGGGACCCATTCCTCCTGCCAGATTGCCTCATCCAAACTTGCTTTGGAGGGGGTGCCTGGCCTCGGTGCAGTTTGATATATCATAGCTGGCTAATATCCTGGGGTGCTCACCTGTATCTGAAGAGAAATGGTAGAGAAGAGGTGGATGGAGGAGAGGGAGGGGAAGCTTTGATTATGATGTATAAACAAGAAAATTTGAAATTCAAAAAATAAAAATAAAAAACCTCCCACCATGCTCAGTCAAGGAATTCCAACTAAACTCTGTGGACCACACAGAGAAGGAATATATGATAGTGGGTGGGGAACTTCTTAGGGGAAGGGTTTCAGTGGGAAAGAAAGGTAGTGGAATGGGGGTGAAGTGGGCTTAAATGCATTGTATAAATGTATGAAACTCTCAAGCAATAAAAAATTGAAGGAATTTTTTCTTCACTCAGAAAATGCAGGTAGTTACAAAAAATAACTGATGGTTATTAACAATAGAAAACTTACTTTCCATACCAAAATGAAAACTATATGCCCTTATATCTGACAATACTGGATGTTCTAATGGTTAACCTTACTGTTAATGTATTATTGTAATGAGAGTTTCTTTGTCCTGGCAGGGTCCTGTCACCCTTGAGAGTCCCAAATAAACACACAAGACATATTAATTATAAAACTATTGGCTGGTGGCTTGGGCTTCTTGGCTAACTCTGTCTTAATTATTAACCCATAACTACTAATCTATGTATTTCCACATGGTCTTGGCTTACTAGAGAATGCTGGACCTGCAACTCCTTTGCCTGCTACATGGCAACTGCAATCTGGCTATGTTTCCCAGAATTTCCCTCATCTCCTAGTCCTACCTGTCTCCCTGCCTCTATTGGCCACAATGTTTTATTCATCAACCAATAAGAGAAACATATCCACAAAAGGACTTCCCCTAGAGGAGAAGCCACAGTAGAAGGATTACTGAGGTCAGACTGGCCTGTGTGTATGTCTGATGGAATTGTCTTGATTGTTAATTGATGCAGAGGGTGACCAGCCTACTATGGTGAGCATCATTCCCTAGATAGGTGGTCCTGGGCTATGTAAGAAAGCTAGTTAAGCATGAGACAGTGAGCCAACAAACAGAATTCCTCCATGATTCTACCCTGACTTCCTTCAGTGATTGACTATGACCTGAAAGTGTTAAGATGAACCTTTCCTCCCCAAGTTGCTTCTGCACATTTTACCACAGCGACTGAGATCAAAATAGAACAATGGAAATGTGATACAAGGACTAAGTGGGGGAAATTATTTTGATATCATATTTATAAGAATCAAACAAAACTATCCAATACTTTTCAGTAGAACATGGTTCTGATGGATGCTCTCTGTGGATTTTAATTGAACCAAGGTTGGGAATTTTTCTTTAAATAATAACCTCAGCTTGATTTGGCCAGTTACCTAAGTTAACTACTTTACAGTGGCAGCAGGAATGTTTACTGAGTGTTCAGCAGAGTGGCTCAGGGTGGATCTTCAGAATATACAGGTTGTGTATGACATCAGGGGGAGTAAGACACAGAGCAGGAGACATGACTGCAATGGAACAGAATGAACAGAATAGCTAAGTGAAGCTGAAAGCACCCATCTGGGGAATGAAGAAAACAGCACGTGGGAATGCCATGCGGCTTTCCAGAGACAGCCAAGAGCACAGAGACTGACTGCAGCTCATAGCGAGATTAACCTTCCTTTTTTTCAAATCTCTTGGATAATTTTATCTAAATTGAAACTATTAACAAAGTGATGACAACAGAAGATTTTTCAAAAGAGATCACTCATGGGAAAGGAAAAAAGCAACTGCACTAAATCAAGATGAATGGATATATTAGTTTGATCTCCATTTAAATGCTACTTAGGAGTGATTTTAAAAAAGACAACAACATGGAGGAGAGAAGGGGAGTGGGGGAAAATGTATAGCTCAAAAAATAAAAAGACAACAGCAAAATCAACTAAGAAAATCCTTTCTAAACTGTGAATGACACAGGGGAAAAGGCAACCACAGCAGAAAGACACTGAAAGACACATTCTCTTTCCATGCTGAGAATATCATGTTTATGCTTAAAATAAACATAATGAAAGATTAAACTAAACCAAATTCACTTGTGAAAATTTCTCTGGGCACAAGCTAAAATTTTACTAGAGAAAGTAGAGTGAGGGGCCACGGGCATGTTGCACAGGTCCTGACCCACTTCCCATTCTGTGGAAGGACTTTGGGCTAAAAAAGTCATTGAGTGTTCAAAGCTTGGTGAGCCTTTCTAGGGAAGTAAGCCAGTTAACAGCACTCCTTTATGGTCTTTGCATCAGCTCCTGCCTCCAGGTTCCTGTCCTGTTGAGTTCCTGCCCTCACTGCTTTTGATGTGAAACTGTGAGTGGAATAAACCTTTTCCTCCCAAAGTTGATTTTGATCATGGTGTTTCATCATAGCAATAGCGACCTTAACTAAGACAGATGGTGACCAATTTGCACAGAAACACAAAGTTTTAGTTCTCTAGTGTAAAACTGCATGTGGCAGTTACATGCTATCTAGGATGAGTTCAGCTGCTAGAGATTTCACAGATGATGTAAGAGCAAGAACTAAGGATGGCTGCCCACACCTTCACTAACATGAGCTTCCTTGCTTTCTAGAATCCCCCCACAACACTTACATTAGCTGACCTGCACACCAGCTTATCTCAAACAATGAGGCTTTTTTCCCCTTCTGTCTCCATTCCCCTCTTCTGGGGCAGTTCTGAGATTTACAGCTTGCCTACCCTAGGTCTTTTCTTTTATAACTTCCTATTTCTGCAAAGCTCCCACCTTACTATGTGGCTGCCTGTTACTCTGTGGATGACCTCCATGTTGGTGCATTTTTTCCACTTGCCTCCTCAGGTAGCTTTGGATTCACAGTGTGTCTGCCCTTAAGGCCTCTTACAAACTCGGATAAATTGTCCCTGAACTTCTGCTTGATTTCCTTCTTAATAGTTTTTATTAGTGAGACTAAGAATCCCCTAGAGAGGATCCTGATTCACTTGGTATCATTGGTGACCCCACTTGAACTCCCCAAAATTTCCAGTCACACTGCTTTCCAGCCCCCTAATTCCTTCATTAGCAGAGAAAGAGAACCCATTTCTACATCCTTAAACGGAAGTCACAACACAAAATTAAGCTTGATTCCTGGGACTTATGTGGTAAAAGGAGAGAACCAGTTCCTAACAATTTACTTCCACTCATGCACTGTGGTGTGTGCACCCCACAACACACACACACACACACACACACACACACACAATGAATGAATAAATTATTTTTAAATTACTACCTCTGTCTAAGAATCTCTCTTACAATCTTTAAGTGCCCCCAAAACAGTATCTTTGGTTTCTTGGAAGATGTCCCCCCAAAACAGTGTTTAGAAAGAGAATTTGAAACCAAGGAACATGCACTTGGGAGGCTTACCATTCAAAGGACCCAAATGCAGGACTCTGAGAGACCAGGTTCTGGAGCAGGTCAAGTATGGGTTCCCCATTAAGAAACTAAAACACCCTGCTCCACACAGAAGATGCTAATTCAAAGTCAGTCCTTTGTGATATCCTGTCTTCTCTATGTGTTCAGATCCAAGGATTTCCCACAATGTTCCATCTGCCACCTCACCTCTCTCCCTTATGAGTGAAACAGCTTCACTATGTTGAGAAAAATAAGTTCCTTCATCATCAAAGGTTTGGATGCATTGGTGGCTGTAATTAAGGATGGTCACAGTATGTTTTAGAGGATAAACATAGTCTAACATGAAAATCCCAAACTCAAAGCTTACCCTTTATATACTACAGAATAAGATGTAGATGTATTATTTGGGATAAATGTCAACTACTACTCTTATGATGAACATATTTTATATGCATGATTAACTTTCCAAGTCTTCCCTACTGAAAATATCTAATACTGCATGATGAGAAGGGGCATGATGAGTGTAGGTTTAGAGAGTATCAGAACAGGGCTCAGCCTTCAACCCATAAAGGGCAGTTATATACAGGACACCCCTGACAGTCACACTCCTGTGTCACTCATGTTGCCATTACTCTGTGTCACTTATTGACAACTGGTTGAGCACCCATGTTGACATGCTTAAAAGGAATACAGCATATTTTGGAGCAGATGTGTGTCAACTGTTGCCTTTTCCAATCTATCAATAACTCAGTACAGACATTATTTAAATGACAGATTTGACAGATATATGTTTTCATAATTATCTAGTTCTGCTTCGGAAGGAAAATAAATGGTACTGATACGCTACAGTGAGACCTGGCATTCTATCTCAGTGATGTGTGTACATTACAGAACTTAGGAATCCCTGAAACATGAAGCCAGTAGCTACCTGGCGGTTTCTTCCTTTTCCAGCTTGTCTCAAAAGAGAACTTTTTCTTGATACAAAACACTATAGTGACCCTTAGAGCAGACACATGGGTCAAAATGACTGAAGACATACTAAGACTGCCACTAACAAACCAATAGCCATCTACCTCAAGAGATAGAATGCTTTATACATGAGGATGAATGAACTCTGATCATGCTTTTTCACAAACCCTGATATGATAACTGGGTGTGCAATGCATTATTTTGTGAAGCTAGGAAACATTTTAAATTATTTTATATCTTAATAGCTATAGCAACATTATGAATTTTTTAAAAATTAAGTGGAAGAAGTCACTTGATCTACAAATAATATATCATGTGTGACAATTTCAGTATGTTTCTTTCTCCTCTTATCTCCTCCCACAAACTGAAATCCCAGGCCTTCATGTTGGAAACTAACACTAAGGTTAAGAAAAGGTCAGGGAGGGCAGGATGCGGTAGGTGAAAATAATAGTTAAATATTCTTTACACCAAGACTTAGAAATAGCATTTTCTTTTAAGTGTGAAGAGTTACGTTTTACAATATGATGTATTTATGTTTAAATAAGTACAAAGACACTCCAAAGAGACATTAGTGAAAGAAAAAATAGGTTGAGGAAGAGAGGGAGAAAATGATGAAGGAAGGAAGGATAATAAGAGAATTGAGGAGTGATGGAAGCAGGAGAAGAGGAAAAAGATGGGGAAGAAGAAATGGACAGAGGAAAGAGATGAAGAAAAGAGGCAAGGATAAGAGGAAGAGGGGGATAAAAGAGAGGAGAAGGAAGGAGGAGGGAAGGAAAGAGAGAAGAGGGAGGAGAAAGATATAGAAGGGAGAGAGAAAAAGGAATAGAGAATAAGGAAAGAGAAAGAAAAGAAAATGGAAGGAAAAATGAAGACAGGTCCAGAGGGAAGGAGGGAAACAAGGGAAAAGAAGAGGGGAAAGGGAATGAGAAAGAGAGAAAATAGAGAGATAAGGAAGGAGAAATGAAGGAAAAAGAGGAGGAAGAGAAATAGAGGGGAAAGGAAAGGAAGGGGAAGGAGGAGGGAGGGAAAGACAGGAAGGAGGAAGGAGATCAGCAGTAAGGCTTACTGAGGCTCATTCTCAGATCAGCTGAGCTGCCTGGAAGAGACTCTCTTTTGCCTGCAGATCTGCATATAAGCCATGCGGTGTCCTCTGGTATGGTGGTTTTAATAAGAATGGACCTCATAGGCCCATAGGGAGTGGCACTATTAGGAACTGTGGCCTTGTTGGAGTAAGTGTGACTTTGATGGAGGAAGTGTCACTGGGGCAGGCTTTGAGGTCTCAGAAGCTCAAGCCAGGCCTATTGGCTCACAGTTCACTTCCTGCTGCCTGTGGATCCAGAAGCAGAACTCTCAGCTACCTTTCCAGCCCCATGTCTTCCTGCATGCTGCCATGATTCCCACCATGATGATAATGGACTAAAGCTCTGAAACTGTAAGCTATCTCCAATTAAATGCTTTCTCTTAAGAGTTACCATGGTCATGGTGTCTCTTCATAGCAATCGAAACCCTAACTAAGACATCTGGGTTTCTAGCTTTTGTGAGCTTGTCACCCATGCAGGGGTGGGTTTTTGATGAATGTCTGTCTTTGAGTCATGTCTGCGCCTCTAAGTAATCCAGGGCAGCTCACTAGCTCATCAAGTTGGCCTTTGATAGTGTCCTCCCTTTAGTCTATCATCAGTTCTCTACCTGGAGTGAACATACATTTGTTCACTTCTCCCCAAGAATAGTGTCACACAACACCACAAGTTATTTCCAACTGCCCTTCCAGTATGTCTGCCAACGAGTGCGATTTGAATTACACAGAAAGAGGTCAAAGAAAGTGTTCATCAGTCTGAACTACACTGACTCCACAGAGGCAAATTCTTACATGGTTTCTGAATGAATGCACATCTCAGCAAAAGTATGTTTAACTCCTGACAGAACAGTAACATTTGGGAACAAGAAGAGCCTACCAAACTGGCCAGCAGTCAAAGAAAGCCTGTGATGTTCAGTTTAATGGTGTTTCCATGACTGCCTTACCGCTAACAAGCCATTTCTAACATAAAATTCACATCAAAAAGCCAAATTTAAAATGAGAAATAATTATGGAAGGGGGGCATGTGAACTGGTGAGGCAGATTGAAGGCAAACAAGCACACCAATTGATTGCAAATGCTTTCAAATAATAGGGAATGGGTGACTTTATTTACTTACACATTGTCTCTCTATACATTTTCCAAAGTTGATTTTCAAAAGAATTAATTGTGCCTTGAAGGGATATTGGAGAAAGTGCCAGCATGGAAGTGCTTCAGTGGAAAAGAAGGATACACACTGAAACAGAAATGTTTTTAAATGCTTGTATCAAAGGGGTAGGACTTAAACACGGAGGTGCCATAGCTATGCTTAGAAAAAGAAGAGCCCTTGGACAACTGATGGCTGTGTGGAAAGCATGGGACTGACCCAGACCCCCTGAATGTGTGTGTCAGTGAGGAGGCCTTGGGTAGTATTTATCCCTAGTGTACAAATAGACTTTGAGTGCCCATGCCACAATATGGGAGGCTCTCTCAGCCGGGACTCTTGGGGGAGGGCCTAGGCCCTGCCCTGGATGAAATGACAGTTACTGGAGATCCACCATGGAGGACCTCACCCTCCTTGGGGATCAGAGTAGAGATTGGGTGAGGGACTGGGGGAACCTGGTGGGGAGGGCGGGGGAGGAGGGGAGGAAGAGGGAGCTGGGATTGACATGTGAAACAAGATTGTTTCTAACCTAAATAAAAAAATAATTAAAAATATTCATCATATAAAGGATATAGTATATAATACTGATTAAAGAGAGCTGGGGTGACTATATTAAATAAAAGGATACTCCAAAAAAAAAAGAAAGAAAGAAAAGAGCCTATAACCCATCAAGCTGAAAGTCTGAGCATGGATCATAATTTTAACTCTTTCTGTAAAGGAAGGTATACAATTTAAAATTTAAAATAATAAAATAGCCTAGTAAGACAGAATAGTTTAAGATATGGTGGATTTAAACTTTCCTAGGACTATAATATGGAAGTTGTCAAAGACTAGTATGGAAACAGAAATTTGATGAATAAAACTTGCTTGTGCATAAAGGACCAAAAGAAGATCAAAGAGAGAAAGAAATGCAAACATCCACATGAACATGTAGTTGTTTAGGGATCACATGGAAAGGGACTGTATGGGGGAGATGAGGAACTCCAAACACTATATCAAAAAACAGCAGATCCCAAGACAATGATAGAGAGACCCAGGCCCCAAGATACAGATGTAGGCCAAAATAAGGATAGATGATGATGGCAAAATGAAATAACAACTTTATTCTGTCTCAAGAGACTCTTCCTGTGAAGTAAAAAACAAGTTACAGCAAAATACTAAGAAAAACTGTCATTGCTTTGTACTTTGGGGAAAAGCTGAGTGAGGATGTAAATGTTACTATGACTGACCTCCACTCAAACCTTGGATTAGCAACAGAAGGACATGGATACTTCCATAGATTTATCTAAATTGATCCCTCCCAATCCCCTGCTTCTTTTTTTCCTTTCTCTCACCCACACCCTATTCCTCTGTTTCTCTTTTCACTCCTCATCATTTTCCTTTGCAGATGAAGAAACAGTACTAATGCCATTGTACCATAACACAAGCTGCTAACAGTGGACCTCAGACTGCCTCCAGACACCTATAACCACCCTTTCTATGTGGCAAAGCCATTTGCTTTTCTCCTTCACTTTTCCAGATTGCATGAATACAGGAAAAGCCTTGCATTTTTTCTCTGCAACACATGGAACACTATTGAGACTGCACTGCCACATTTTTGAGATAGAACATTCACTTTTGTTTAGCTGAATGTATTGAATACTAGCAATAAAACCCTTCCTATGTCCAGATACACAGCAACATTTGTATAATTAAACCAATTTTGTAAAATGATCTGGTGGGGAGTGAAGAGCCTGCTGAAGGTGACAATAACTCAGAGACAAAGGGTTCTAATTGGTGACCTGTGAAGTGTAGTCATTATAGCCGAGCAGTTAGTTCAAACACTAAAAGAAGCTGTGCTAGGAAGCAAAATTAAAAAGCTCAGAGGCAGCAGCGAGCATGCGCTTTTCAATCACAAGCCCTTTGTAAATGCAGGGAAACACATACCCATTTTTCCACATCAACCTGCTGTAGAAAGAAAAAAGCCAAAAAAATTAAAAACAAAACAAAACAAAAGCACCTAACAATGTTTCCCTGCCTAAGTCAACTGAAATGCCACCCCGACACAAAATCTACTTCCCGTTTTTAAATAATTTACAATAGTGTTCAAACTTCCCATTAGCAACTCATCTCATTAAAGCATGGCAATCTCAGTTAGTAAAGGTATTCTGTTAAAAATGAAACAGGTCCAGAAGACAGCCCAATGCACTCCAAGGGTGGGTTGAGCTGGGATGGAATTCTCAAACACAGTCTGCCATCTTAATATTAAGAGCCCAATCCCCAAGCACCACTTGATTATAAAGGGCAATGACAATCTGGAGATACGATACTTCACAGTTACTTCCCTTACAATGTTAAAAGCAGAACTTTCTCTTACCTCATTCTTTTGAGCATTACATAAAATTCCAAGATGAAAAAGCACACTTTTGTCAAATAATTCTGATATGACACTCAGATTAATTTAAATTGTTTTATTAGTGAAATGCAAGGTACTCTAATCACAGTATGACTCTTTAAAAAAATAAGTGACATGAGTATTAGACTCACAATATAAAAAGAATAAAAACAAAAATCACATGTCAACAAGAATGCCTTTTAGAATGTTCTTGGATTCCATTATGGAGGAACACACTCAATTCTAAAAGTAAATCTCCACTACTCATCCTTAGGATGGAATGCATGATTTATGTACTGAGAGAATTAACGTTTACTTCATACTGTTCACACATAAATTAATTTGGATTTTTCCTGAAAAAATTTCATTGACTAGATAAAAAAGCAAAAGCTGATTAAGGGGAAATCCAATCTATAGCTAAGTATTTCCATGTCTTGCAAGCAACATTTGTTAAATGTTATAAAATGATTTTGAGACTGAGTATGGTGGTCTTTAATCCCCGTACTCAGAAGGCAGAGGCAGGCTAATCTTGGTGAGTTCTAGGCCACTTTGGTCTACATAGTGAATTCTAGGCCAGACAGAGCTACAAAGTGAGATCCTGTCTCAAGTAAATAAATAAATAGAAATATTGCCTTAAATAAAGCCCCATGAAATTCTGAAGCATTTTTTAGAACAGAGCATCCTGCTGGATGTGCTTAGTCACCAGCAGTGCCTGCTCTAAGGCAGCCCCCTCCATTACACTTTAAAACACATTCTTTTGTTATTAAAGAAGGAAACTCCTCACTGAACTGAATGGGAAGGCTTGGTGGTCACTGCATATGGTTGCTGCCACATAGATTCCAAGCGTTCATTTTAAATAATAGACAATTTAAAAGGTGAATCAATTTCTTTAGAGCTAGAGCAAATAGGGAGAGGAAAACAAAAAACCCAATGCAACATAAAAGTAGAAAGGGGTTCCTAGGGACAGGGCACAAGTGATGAGGGATGGGAAAGGGAGATTTTGTTTGGAAACAGTCATAATGAAACCCAATTCTTTGTAAGCTAAAAATAAAAGAAAAATGTGGTTCAGTTGTCACAGTCTGTCCAGCTCCCAAATGGACAAATCTTATATTTGTACTCTTATAAGAAAAATATTTTAAACAATCATTTCTTTTCCATATTTATCAGAAAAATGTAAATGTTGCATTTCAGTAACATAATTATCAAAATATGATACCACCATGTTCACATTTAAATGCTAGACATTCACACAGCACACGGGCTTGTACACACCAGAGCTAAGCTAAACACTGTAGGATTTTACCAGAAGACAGACTTGGGAGTTTTAATGATTACCCAGTAGTGGGAGTTGGTAAGAACAACATGAACTCCCCTCTCTCCAAATAACTAGAGAGGCTTAGCGAAAGCAAGTGCTGGGCAATGAATGGTCAGCTAGACACATAAGACAAAGACCACAGGGCTGTAACTACACATAAGCCAGGCAGAGTGATTTCATGACACAGCTCTTGTCAAAGTCAACATGAGTCACTTTTTGCAATTCCTGCAAATAGTGAGGAGATAAAACAATTTTCATGGGGCTAATCAAGAAATTTATACACACAAAAGAAAAATCTCCAAAAATTTGATCAGTTTTAGAATCTAAGCAAATGCCAAATTCATAAAAACAAGGAAAAATGAACATTTTTCTAAAGATATACTATATGGCTTTTTAAAGACAAGATCCCATGTATCTCAGGCCTAAATTCCCTGTGTAGCTGAGGATGACCTTGAATTTCTAATCCTATTTCTAATGCTCCATTCCCACATGCTGGAACTGCAGCCCTACCATGTTTGGTTTATGCATGGGTGGAGTCAAATCCAGGTCTTTGTGCACACTGGCAAGCATTCTAGCAACTGCGCCCCAGTTACGTGGAAGTTTAAAGAAATATATCAATTTTACCATGCTAGAGAAAATGCTATAATGTTTGTAGCAGATTATACTAAATCTAATAAAAAACAACCTCATGTTTTTAAAACAAATCAAAAAAATTCTCTTAAGACAAAAAGTCATTTAATGTCAGCTTGATTTAGCAGAGGACAAACAGTCCAATACAAAAATAACTCACACTGAAATTATATCATTAAATGAAAAATAAGCAATCCATATACCATCTTTATTTTGCATTAATGTTTTAATTACAAGTTAATGCACAAAAGTATGGAAATTCCATACCCTTAAACTGTTTGTTGCTTCTTGGAATTATCTGCACCATTTTGTTTGAGATGGTGTTGTATAGTTATTCCTCCTATTCAAACATCCTCTTCCCTTCTCAAGAGAAGGGTGAGGTTTTAAAAACTCAGAAAGCTAGTGACGTTTACAAAATTCAAAAAGTCACTAGACTGACAGACCCACTCCCTGAAAAGTGTAAAAGGTTGCTGGGAAGAGGTGAGTCTTGGATGGAGTGGCCTGAAATGGCGCTGATCTTCCATACCCTGTGACCAGTACAGTAAGTTACTATGACAGTTGTGGTCTCACACCAATGGTTGATTGGCTAGGTTTGCCTTACACTGTGTCTAGCTTGACTTACTAAAGATGTAAGTTCTATCATCAAACTCCTATAAATTTATAATTAGTTACAAGTGGCTGTGTCCTTGTAACAAAATGCTCATCTTCATTTCCACACTTACTTCTGCCCTATTCCTTTTCAGACAGTAATATCACTATTCCAGCTATACATACACACATATTATCAGACTACTGCTTTTATTTCTTTCCTATAATTCCTATAATTTAATATAATCAACTGTTAATCAAGTAAAAGTAGGACTGGGATCTCCTGCATGTTCAGCCTCCTTAACCCTATTCATGGATTTTAACCAAAATATTCTATCCACTTACATTTAGTTTTATTACTGAAATATACTTATCATTGTACTTGTATTTCATAGCTCTCCTAGCCTTTCTAGATTGTTATGAAATGTAACTTATAGGGCTAAGGTTATAGCTCAACTCAATGACAGGGACCTTCCTAGTATGTGCAGTTCTTAGCTTGATCCATGGCCCCTCCCAGCAACTATACCCCCTAGAGAAGGGAAGGGAAAATAGGGAAGGAGAAGGAGGTTAGAGGAGGAGATGGGAGGGAGAGAAGAGAGGAGAAAGGAGGGGAGGACAAGGAAAGAAAGAGATTGAAACAACTTTCACTTCATGATTTTGCCTATTAAAGTACAGAATTAACAATTTTTTACAGTATTTAGAGAGCAGAAAAAGACATCACCATAGTCTAAATTCAGAACAGATTTAATCCTATTATGTTCTTATTTCTTTTCTCTCCATTCTTCTTATGTTAATCAAATATTTTGGTTTCATTTTCCCTGAAGGCTGATGAGTACACCAGTCTTTTACATGATAAAGATTACTTAGGCATTGATGGTATTTAACACTCTTGTACAAATTAGTAACTTCAGCATGGTCCAGAAAGAGCAGTTTTATATCTTCCCATTCATATTTGTGTTATTTTCTTTTGCATTTGAACCACAGTAATTTATTTAGTATTTTACTTAGATGTATACATGTGTACATGTATGAGTTTATGTGCACCTCATGCATGTAGGTGCCTGTATCAGATTCCCTTTGTGTGCTGCTACACCAGTGCTGGGAACTAAACTCAGGTCTTCTGCAAGAGCAGTCACTGCTCTTAACCACTGAGCCATCTCTCAAGCCCCCATTGCAGATATTTTTAAACCCCTAGTTTCTGAAAGTGATAAGCATACCTCAATGCACTTCTTTTGTTTTGGAATTCTGGTTCCATATCCCTAGCTACCTTGGAAGTTGCCATTGTCTCTAAAATGAATTTCTTATGTAACTTAATACCTCTTATTATAGTTAATGAATTCTAAATTAGCAATTTTTAAATGGTCCTACTTTTGAGGCTTTTAAAGTTTTCGTCCCAAGAGTTACAATGCTGGTCAACTGCTCTCTGGGAACAAAATTACTTATTTTTATTCCTCTCCAAATGATTCATGCAGTGTCTGACTCAAATGAGAAACTATGTAAAACAAACATTGCTTGGGTTTGTAAGTTTCTTTTCCTGATACCTAATTTGTATTAAGTAACCAAACTGCCAGTCAACACAGAACTAAAAGAAATCCACAGTTATGTTGGAACTTTAGTACTTAACACAGTTCAACAGTGAGTTTGTCCCCTTAAAGGAAAGATGCTAATTCTTACTGTGACTCTTTAGTGGAAGGCACAATAGCAGACTTTCTGACATGCTTCCCTTAACTGCTGGACACAACAGCACCTAAGAATCTCTCCATTCTTCTTTTAGACTCATCTTTTTAAAAATATTTTTGTGTGTATTTGTGCTTGTGGGTTCAGATACCCAGAAAGGTCAAAGACGGGAGTCATGTCTCCTGGAGCTGGAGTCACAGATAGTTGTGACCTACATGGTAACAGATACTGGGAAATGAACTGGGGTCCTCTGGAAGCCCAGGACCAGACTTTTAAGGGTTAAGCCATCTTCCCTCACCCACTTCTTTCTCATATTAGTGCATATTTCATGTTTAAAAAGATGTACTTACTTTTATGTCTATGGATATTTTGTATGTGCTATGTGTGGTTGAAACCCACATATACCTGGAGGGGGTGATGGATCCTCAGAAACTGGAGTTACAGACATTCTTAAATCACCATGTGGGTGATAGGAACCAAATCTAGACTCTCTGTGAGAGCAGCTAGCACACTTAACTGCTGACCCATCTCCAGCCCCTTAATACATATTTTCAAAGGTCAGAATAGAGATTCCTTAGATCTCAAATTGAGGGCTCTGAAGTGTTTCCAGGAACAGGCCAACTAATTTCAAAATGGAAAATGCAAAGCAGTAAATGAGGACACATGGACACAGCCTTCTTATTAAAGAGGTTATAAATGCTAAAGCCATATCTGCCTGTGAGAATAATGGCAGCAGTGTGTATTTTTAAACTGCATGAGACTGCAAAACACTTTCTACTGTCATTTTGAGGGAAAAATTTACCATAAATTTAATTAAGCAAATGAGGCCACAAAAGCAAGTCCAGTAATTTGTTGGATTATATAATTAGCCCAACTTTTCTCTTTACACAGCTTTGTATTAAATGACCTACATGCCTTCATTTTGTCAGATCTGTCAGTCATGACTCCAGTCACCTCAGGAGTCCTGGACCCTCACATGTAACCTAATTCAACAAAAAGTACTCCGGATTTTTATTCAGCAACTTGCTTCTTTTTTCCCCTCTTAAAACTAATCCAGGCACCAGAAGATTAAGAGCCCCTCAACTATTCCTCATGCTTTTACTGTTACTTAAATGATTCCTGAATTTGTCCAAATGTAGGAAAATGTGCAGACATCAAGCTCAAAATTGCCAACACTTCCTCTCACAAAGCAGAAAGTATGGTTAAGTGGTTCTTGCATAAGCTTTCATGTTAGCAAATTCAAGTGATGTATCCCTAAGTTAATAACAGGCAGCTGGCTGCTGGATGGGCAGTTCATCAGTATTACTAAGCACAATTAAATACCATGAGGAATCTCGTTTGAGACAATTAAAAGAAGAAGATCCGGAACAATGTGTGGAGGAAAAACTGCAAACACTTAGGACAGACCTCATTGGATGGTGATACATTTCTACCATGTGGAATCATTGTCAGTGGGGAACAACAGTAGACATACTTGTGTGGTATAAGGCTCAACTGTGAGTCTCAAACCTGGGACTTGTGTATAAACTTAATGTGTTTAAAATGAAATAATAACACGAGGTGGAGAATCATCATCCATAAATAATAATAGGCCTATTACTTAGCTATCATGAGAAAAATCCTAGATGCAAATCTTAAAGAAACTCCAGATCCACAGTGAACATACCTAGACTTCATTAAAAAACACATTCTTAAACCCCAGTTCTATAGACTGTGAAGAAATGGTGTACAGAGGTAAATAATTTACCTTCTTGTTCATTTGCTAGGAAATAGCTACATGTGAAAAATCCTTTTATATTGGAAACACATAAAAAATCTAAGAAAAATGTCCAAATTGAATGATTCTAATCAAATCAAATACTATATATATTCAGGATTCATAATCTGAAACAGTCTATAACTCTGCCACTGTGATTAAATTACACACTGATTAAATTGACCTCCTTATTGAGTTTGATGCTGGAGTCTGTGAACCATGTCAGTCAGACTCATGTAGCCTTTGCTCCTGAATAGAAAGAAAAAACTACAAATAAAGGACACACATTTCAAGCAGTCTTCAACATTCTATACATGACAACAAAATAGGTGAAGTTCAGCAAATGTGTGCAGCTCGAGGCCCTTTAGCAAATTTTAATCCCATTTGTTTTAAATTACAATTTCAGTTCTGTGTATGAAGGAAAGAAATATGTTCACATACACAGTTTTTAGACAAAACAGGGAATGACACAAGTATCAGGAAAATTTCAAAGCTACTGGCAACCTGAGCTCTTCCCTGAAGCAGACATCTTTAGTTTTACTTAAGAGGGATGCTCCAGAACAGATGTAAACAGAGCCCAGCCCCTCAGTAGACATCTAAGAATAGCAATTTCTCATACAAAGAGGTAGTGACATTATACCACCTGCAACATACAGCATGGATCGTCTAAGCATTTTGTAATGTGAAGGTGGACTGGAGAGTGTCATGCTGAGTGTTAGGAGCTTCCCCTGTGTATTCTGAAACACAAATAAAAACACTGGATGACTGTGATGGCCACTGTCAATTGGTAGCTTGGCCAGATCTGGAATCACCTAGGAAACAAGTCACCAAGATCAACTGTAAAGAGTAATGTAGACCAGCATTTGGCCATGAATGGGGTGGGATAGTTATCTTGACTAGGTTTAAACTCAAGTGTGAAGACTCACCCATTGTGGGTGTCACCATTCCATGGCTTAAGTCCTGAACTGAATAAGAAAGCAAGTTAAACACTAGCATTCATCATTCTTTGCTTCCTGATTGTGGATATCACATGACCTTCTTTCAAGCCACCATGCCTTCTCTGCCATGATGAACTGTACCTTAGACTGAATCACAATAGACCTGTCCTACCTTAGGGTGTTTCTGTCTGATATCTTTACATGGTAGTGAGAAACTGAATTAACACGGCTGCTAACACCTACCTCAACTCCAGCTCACAGGGACTAATAAATATGTGAATTCTAGAAATATGAGACAATAAGCAATGCTTGAAGCTACCACATTTCAGTGGTGGTCATCTGTTTTAAGAGAGAGGAAATGACAGCTAAAATTTGTGAATATTTGCTGTGTTGAGTAAAGTGATGGTAATGATTCAGATGTTTTTACAATTAGTTCACAGTTTATAGTTGCTTTCCTCTGAGGTGAGGGGTATACAGACAAAGCTATTCAGTTCTATTCAACAGAGAAATCATAGAAATGACGTGAACATACCCAGAGTGCCCCCTGTGATGGACTTGTCCTATGCCTATCACAGTGTTTAAGTCTCACAGCTCTCTGAAGGGAATGCTACTGTTTTGTCTCACTTCATACATAAGGATAGTACAGGACAGAGAGATTGCTCAGTGGCCTCCCTACATCACCAGGGTTTAGACTCCAGGAGTGTGTTCTTCAGTCTCAGCACTTGCCCACTACAAGACAGCATCAGACTCCCTGAATTTCATCTTTTATTCTTGCACAGGTACAAGATCATTTTTTGGTACAATTACTTGTCTGAACTTGGTGCCTCAAGGCTCAATACATGTACTCATAAAAACTCATTTATAGTGCTTTGATGTTTGAAAAATGTAGTTTTAAAAACTCATGAACTGGTGAATTTAGCTAGTAGTCTTTTGATGTACTTTTGAGTGTTCTCAGAGTATACAACTCAAAGAGAAGGAATTTTATGAGAATACAGAAAGGAATGCTAATACTTCACATTCTACAACTCTGATTTTTCACAAAAAATACAGAGCCAACTTACATCCGCTAGTTCTGCCAACAATTAAGTCACTGGGGTATTCCTGTCCCTTTTATTAGAAGACAAAGCATTATTTATAAGCAAGCAGTATTCTTATAATTTGCTATCAAATAACAAGCTATTTTAGTAAATGGAATCATTCAAGACACTTTAAGAAACCTTGGAATCAGGTGTGGTGGATTTCACCTGTAATATGAGCACCTAGGGGTCTGAAGCAGGACATTTCTGTGAGCACCTGTTACTCAAAGTGGAATATATTTTTTCTCAAATAAAGAATATTGATGAAAATATTATATATTCACATCCTAGAAGTTTTATTTTCTACCTGAATTCTGAAGAATGGCCCAATATTATCAAATCATTTTGGGGAACAAATTTGAATTTCATATTAACTCTAAGTGTGTGGAGGATGAGTTTAAAAATTAAGAGAAAATTCAGAGTAATAAGAAATCGTACATACTTTTTTTTCGAGACAGAGTTTTTCTGTATTGTTTTGGAGGCTGTCCTAGAACTCAGTCTGTAGACCAGGCTGGCCTTGAACTCACAGAGATCTGCTTGCCTCTGCCTCCTGAGTGCTGGGATTAAAGGCATGTGCCACCAACGCTGGGCACTATATACTTAACATATGTTTTCCTAACACTGAAATCATAAAACCATTGATGGCAAAACTCACATTCATCATCATTAGAGCCATAGAGACTTTATATGACACAACTTATTTCACAAATGTTTAAAACATTGTCATTAAATAAAATGAATGATTGAAATTAAATTCACCCGAGATTCAACTTGATATTATATCTTCGTGCTATTTTATTATATCCAAGATTATCTTTAAAGCATCACTTGTAATCTACAGTAAAATCCTAAATTCCACAGAGTTATAAATATCCTGAATTTAAATGAATAAGTGTCACAAATACCAGCATACTTCCCTATCTAACAACATGCTGTAAAGGCAAGCTCTAGTTAATCTTCCAGGACTAAGACAACAGTTATTTTTTAGCATCTAATTTTAATTTTTGTTGAGAACTTCATTCATGAATATTGCATATGACTCATCCCACAGCTCCTACGATGTCCCCCCTCCCTCCCAATTCCTGACCTCTTCTTCTATAATTAATATGGTACATGCATATGTATATATACACATGTGTATATACAATCTATCCATTTAGCATTACTGGTAATGTATCCATGACTGATAACTTGGGGTTGGACAACCTATATGGGAGTTGGTCGCTAGAGAAAATCAATTAGCCCTTTATCAGCAACCATTGATCACCTGTATCACTTCATCTAGGGGTGGGACATGATTGACTACCCCCTGCCCAGCTTGTAATGTTAACTGGTGCTGTCATTATGTTGGTCTTGTTCAACCATATGGTTAGGATTTCATGGGTGTGATTGCCCTGTTATGTCTTAGAGACACTTTCCAACAGGAGATATACAGGGTCTCCAACCCTTACTTCTGTAATTTTCCCTTACATCTAAGGCTCAGGACAAACATACAGTCTTTAATAGTCCAAATAGCAGCCAAATAGTCATAAGCCAGCATCAAAAAGGACAAGGTCTACAGTCTTCCAGAAACTACCATAACAAAAGACAGAAATACATGCTCCTAAATAGGACATACATGTTATATATTGTACTTATGGGATTAAACAAATGAAAAGTCTTTGCAACAAACAATCAGTACTTTAGAAAGAAAGCTTCAGTAAATCTCTTAGACAAGCTCTTTCCACTATTCCTGCATCACTTTTCACTTGGCAGGTGTGACCATGGAAGCAGAATAGTTGGATTCAATTATGTGTCTAAAAACAAAATCATATAAAAAGGAGTATATGTCAAATATTTTTGGTAAGTTTACTTAAGATAAAGCCAACAGTAAGAGCAAAAGTTAAACAAAGTGTTAAACTTTTTGAAACTAGGAGAGCAAGTGCTGTCACTGTTTTAACCCAATGATATCATCATTAAACTGTTCAACTCTGTATGGCAGACCTAGTTGAAATATCAATACAAGAAGTGGATGTGAAGGTAAGCAGAAATAATGACTTCCAGGACAACCAGGTGAATTATTCCTGTGTGAGAATTAAGTAAAGGGTATAAATAGCCACCTGTTTGTTTGGAGACAATATCACACTGTAGCCCAGGCTTTCTTGAAATTCACCATATAGCCCCAAGCTAGGCTCAAACTTATGGCAATCCTTCTGCCTCAACCTCCTGAATGCTAGGATTATAGGTGTGAGCCACCACACCTAACTTAAAAGCTACCTTAAGGGGTGCTAACTCCTCTACATCCAACATCATTTGGCCATTACTACAATTTGGTGATGAAGACTTCCATTCCCTCTGAAGAGAAGACAGAGCTGAGATGTGGCAGGGATGGCACTCTCAATCCTCTCCTCTGAGTGCTGTGCTAGAAAAACACCCACAAATACCCTGGAGGAAGAAGCAACCCACACTTGTGGGTTCAGAGGCAGACAAGAACTGAGATCCACAAGAAATCCAGGATTCACAAAAGGAAGAGAAGGAAAGATGTGTGTATATTCAGAAGTCAGGAAAAAACTAAATAAAGATGCAGTGGACACAGGTGCATCCTCCTGCAACCTCGCTGTGGTCTTTCTATCCCCAGCGTCTTCAGGCATCTGCTCTTGGCTCTTTACTGTCACGATACTCCGAATAACAAAAACTAAGTGAAATTCAATGAAATGTTACATGTACCTTAGATCTCCATCTCCACTTTATCACACATGGGGCTCTTTTCTCACTTTGGATGAAATAATCCAGAATGCTTTTGGTTTAGAGAAGTATTGTGTGACAGAAAAAGATGGTAGGCATGTCTGCTGAGTCCAAGAAACTTGGTTTCTATAAGGTCAGCAGCACTTGCCAGTCCCACAGCCTAACCCTGAGCTGATAATACATACACTCCAAGAGGCAACACAGCTATATCTCTGTTGGTAAACAGTCACTACCCAAGAGGGCTTCCAAGCCTAGACCTCCATCAGATCCACTGTGACATGCCCCTAACTGTTCATACCATTCCAACCATTCACATTATTTAGGAGAGTGGTTCTCAACCTTTCTAATAATATGACCTTTCATGTTGTAGTAACCCTCAACCACAAAATTATTGCTACTTCATAACTGCAATTTGCTACTGTTATGAATAATAGTGTAAATATCTGTGTGACCCCTGGGAAAGAGTCGTTCAACCCCTCCCCAAGGGGTCATGACGCACAGGTTGAGAACCACTGCTATAGGGGCTTCCTATCATGCTTTCCATCCTAGTTAATGTTTATGGCAACTTTGTGGAGCTTTGTAAGATATTGATCCAACTTCTCACATGTATGTCTACATTATCTGTGGTAGAAATGTTCTAGTTAGAGAACAGCTAAAACCTAAATTCAACTAAGTAAAAGCACTGCAGAAAGGAATCCAGAATTCTAACAATAAAATGTTAAAAGTACAAATCCCTATATTTTAAATCATTTCCTCTGGGCACAGAATATTCAGAGTTTCTCTAGTTCAACATCATGGTTACAACTTTTTCCAAAGTTAGGTTTGGAAAACGCAGCTTTGCAATATAAAAATTTGCACATTGTTCTGCAAGCAAAAGCACATGACTGTTTGGTTGTTATTGGGTTGTTTTGTTTTGTTTTTCTTTAAGACAGATTCAAATTTCAAACCTGGTATGCCTCCATGGATATTAAAAACCACAAGAGGTGATTCCAGACAGAAACTTGTGTCAATAGATAAATTTCATTTTTTGTCATAATTTCTCCACTCCAAAAGAATGTAAAATCTTGCTAAAAGAAAGAAATTCTAAAAGAAACTTCATACCTGTTGATGTGGAAATTTGTACTTGGAAGTCACCAAAAGTGACTTAAAATAGTATAAAAAAGTGTAACATGTTCAGAGGTTAGTTAAGCAGCTTTCCTTATAGTGGTGAATAAAATCACTATTCTCTTTTGCATTTAGTCATTATGTCAAAACTTTTTTTTCTCTTCAACATATTTATTTAATTTTCTCTGAATATACATCTTGTAGTGGAATTATTGGATCATGTGATAAGTCTATTTCTAATTTTTGAGGTACCTTCAAATTGTCTCCCAGAATCATTTTAGTAACTTTTATTCCTATCAGTAAAGTTCAAACAAATCCTTTACAGCCTGTCTTGAGACTTAACTTTTAAATCAATTAAATGTGTTATTGAAAACCAAAATATTGTGAGATGTATGCATGATGACCATGCTAACACTCATGCTTTGACATGAGCCCCAAAAGAACACTAAGAAATGGAATCATTCTTGGTAGATTTTAGTCTTGTTTTCTGTTTTATTTCCAAAGAATTTCAGATAAACAGAATTTTCAGGGGAACTACAAGAACAATAGATGGTTTATCCATATTGGTCACACATACAACTTGAATGTGAAAACTTAAATTATAATTAATGAAAAAATTAATTAATGTTCTAAGATGTGTTTAAAACCTTAAGGGTAGCCAGGCGGTGGTGGCACGCCTTTAATCCCAGCACTCAAGAGGCAGAGGCAGGCGGATCTCTGTGAGTTTGAGGCCGGGCTGGACTGCTAGCCTCCGAAACAATACAGAGAAACCCTGTCTCGTAAAAACAACAACAAAAAAAAAACCTTAAGGGTAAAAATGTTAATGTTATAGCAGAGCTGACCAATCATCATATGAAACTTTGTGACAATATTTCTTAATCTCTTTATTTATCCAAACTGAAAAAGAGTCTTGGCAATAATAACAAATAGTCAATAATGGCAAAAGAAAGTCCCAGTTGAATTCCTGGAAGCAAACAGTATATTGGACTATGGTAGTGTATGGGGTGACAATTTATCTTACTGATCATGTATAAACTTCAATGAACTTATTAAGAGCAGGTACTATCCCTCCTCAAAAAAAGCAATACTGTATCTCCTAGAAAAATAACTAAAATAATACAATAGGCTTTTAAAGAAAAATATCACCATTAGGAGACAGAATAGGAATTTTAATTTTCAGAAGATGGGTTTGCTATTTGCAAAATTACAACTTGCTGAAGCTGTGCTGCTGTAATTTTGTTATTTATAATACAGAATGGTGCCATGAAATTATATTTGTTACAAAGATGCTTAGGACATGCCTCTTGAAGAAGGGCATTTGAAGATGAGACAGAGATCAATGACAAACTACCAGGCATAAAGCTAGCAGTTAATTGGTGACATGGGAACATATAAAGAGATACAAACGCCCACAAACCACACACATAAACATGAAGCAAATGTTGGATTATTTTTATATATGTCTTTTAGACATTCTAACTTGCTAGGAAAAGTAGAAAATCAAACATAAGGAAAGCACATGTAGAAGCCACTGACATAGCAAAAAATATTTCACCATACCCAGGCAGGCAAACAGTCACACACATACAGCTAAGTTCAGTAAATGTCCACAAGTCTACAGAAGTGAATACTTACCCCTTCTGATTTCTCCATCGTGTTGGCTAGCATCTCCTGCAGGGCACGTACAGACAAGGACTGCTCCAGCACAAAGGTGCAGATGGACAGGTCCGGAGGGACATTCTATGTGTTGAGAGAAAGAACCATCAGAGTGATATCCTCCCCAAGCATGCAGTCCATTGAACTTGTAAAGCTCCATTTCCCTACCCTCCTGTCACCTCTCGTCATCATTCCCCCGCTCCCCCCGCCCGTGTAGGATGCATTGTACTTACTTATGAATCTGTGAATGCATACATATGCTTGCTTGTGTGTGCTGGTGCAGAAGAATATATGTACACATGTGTATGGAGGTCACAGGTCAACACACTATCATTCCTCAGATGCTGTCTACTTTTTTAAAATTATTCTTAAATAAAGTCACTTTATTCTCATCAACTCACATATAGAACATGGTACAGCTGATTTAAGGTAGCAACTCAAACACTTGCCCAGCCCCAAATTCCATATCCCCAATGAAATACTGTTCAAGTGTTCATTAAGAAGCCATGGAACTTCTGTCAGGGATTCACACGTTCACTATCATTTTTTTCTTTTTTATCTTTTTAATGGTTCTTGATATTTTAATACAGAAAGTTGAATTCACTTATCCACCATGTAAAAAATACTTTGAAGTTAAAAGAAAATAATATACTAGTCAGTTTTCAACTCTTTCAAAACATAGTTATTATTTTTACTTTACATTTTTGCTATATGTTTTGCCTGTACCTATGTGTGTACATCATGTGTGTTCCCAGTGTCCTCAGATGTCAGAAAAGGATATTTGATTTCCTGGAGCTGGAGCTAAGGATGGTGGCGAGCTGCTACATGGGTTCTGGGCACCAAGTCCAAGTCCTCTGCAAGAACAGCAAGTGCTCCTCCAGCCCTCTCCCCACCCCCACCCCTCGTCCCGCGCGCACGCGCGCGCACGCACACACACACACACACACACACACACTTTTCTTTACTGAGACAGGGTCTCTCTTTGGCCTGCAGTTCTCCAAGTAGTCCAAGCTAGCTGACTGTGGGCCTCTCAGATCCTCCTGTCTCCCCAGCACTGGGTGATAAGTGCGCACCACCATGTCTGACTAATTTTCCCATGGGTTCAAGGAGATAAAACTCACACACAGCAAACACTACAGCAGATGAAAGGCAACTCTCCAGACCTCACTTCAACAGATAACAGGAACCTCCCACCCCCATCTAACACAGTTTGAACTGACTGGGGAAAATATCTGTTCCTAACAGACCATCTACTCAGACACTTGACACTTGGAGCTCTGTCTATACTACCTGTGTGACATGGCCAGAGTCAAAACAATAGCTATTTTGACTAGACAAAAGAGAAGTTAAGCTGCTCTTCCGAAGCCACAGAATTACAAAATGTTTAAAGCCTGTTTTAGAACCCTGGTTTTTCCAGATCTCAATGATTCATTTCTAAACCACCAAGCAGCCTGATGATTACAAAAATACTAAAAAGACAGAGAAATAACACTTGCTTCAAATTAATACTGGAATACGCAAACAGAGAATGAATTGATATGACACATTCATTAACACAAGTGTTTTCTTCTGTACGGGATAAACATCTATATTCCTATAGCTGGAAATGACAGCTACCCCCAACCCACTTCACAGCAGAGCTACCCTGCCCCACCCCACACCCATACATATTTTGTCTCCAACTTGGGACATGGGGATTTGGCTCCTGTCTGCACATAAGTGTGTGCTGCACTTCATTTTATTTTTATTTATGTATATGTAACTTCATCTGTTTCCAGAAAGCTAAACAAATATATGTAAGGATGGAGACAGTTTTAGCTCAGGCAGCAAGTTCGTTTCATTTTGGTTTTCTGTTAGGAATCCTGGGTTCCCTTCAAGAAGGTGGAAGAGCTCGTTTAACTTTTATATCTCCTTTCAGTGCCTCAAACGACCTCCAGGGCAACATGGAAGCAACTCAAAAATGTGTTTTAAAAATGGATGATGTTTTCAATCTTGATAGCTTGACAGCAAGGAGAAAAGAAGGGACTCTGAATTCAGTCTGATAGGTAGCCAGCCAAAAGCCATATGGGAAAATCCTTGGGCTTCCTATCTATGGGCTGAAGAACACTCCTACTCCAAAGAAGCACTGAGACTCGAGCTTTTTAAAATCTGTCTTCTAGGCTGAAAAGAAATGCCAATAAAATATAATTTTATCTCTCCATTTTAAGAAAAGCCCACATTCACATGAAAGCGCAGAATCTCAGAGGTACAAATTAAGAGAGAAGCTGCTGGTTGGCTGAGACATAGGAAGATACCCACAGTACACTCTAAGATGGAGCAGATGGTCTGTGGCTGAGGCAGGCTCATCAGTGCTTGGCTACCCATCTGCTGAACAGCTTTTGCCAAAGTACCATGACCACTGATGGTCATCTCCTCCCTGCATTACAGGGACATCAAAGTAGCACAATAGAGTTGCTGCTGCTAGTGTACTCAATGGGCACACAGACCCTGCAAGCTTTCACTCACCAGCTGATGAAAGCCATTGTTTTGGTGTGTCTACGTGCCCTCAGTGACACTATAACTGTGGTCTCATGATCAGTGACCTACACACTGTGGGAGGGAAATACAAGTCAGAATACACAAAAATTCCAGCTCCTGTTTTCCTTTCTACATGGCTTCATAACCTCAGTCATGATACTCTACCATAGTGCCAGCCTGGAAACACTACTTTAAGGTTTTCACTTTTCTATGGGTGTTCATTACTCCAAGTCTTTTTAAAGTCTATTTTTTTAATTATGTGGGTAATTGTATGTTAATGAGTTGCTGTGTGGCTACATGAAGTCAAAGGTCTTTCTGCATCACTTTCCACATTAATTTTTTAGACAGGGTCTCTCCTTAAACCTGGAGCTCACAGATTGATACTAGACTATTGGCCAGTGAGTTCTGGTGATCCTCTGTCTCAGACCCTCACACATGGATTATACACACATGCCATAGCATCTGGTTTTTAACACAGGTACTAGGCACCTGAACTCAGGCCTTCACACTTGCACAGCAATACTTTGCCCACCAATCCACCTCCCCATCCCCCTTTTGTTCTGTTCTCTTCCCCTCGATTCCTCTCTACCCCAGAAGTTAATATTATCACCTTGGCAAAGCAAAGATTGTTCCTGTGTCAATGAGTTCTGCATGTCACCTCTTTGAAAGACACCGGTAAATGTTTGCTAATTAATGAAGCTGGTAAACCTGGGTGTCCACAGGCATTGAGATTGTTCAGAAAAGCTGGAGGCATTGAACTTGGCCTTCTGAACCACAACAGAGTCCAGGTAGGACAGAGGCATTAGCAGGTTTAAATGAGGAGTGATTAGCAGGACATTGCTACCTCAAAGGCCACAGCTGTGCCAATTTAGCTCTTAATTATGAAACTCTCTAGTGAATTAGTGAAGGTTCAAAGGGTTCCCACTCCTCAGTATCTATCTTTTATAATGCAACACCCAAGAACTTCATGGTGTTGCAGAACCATAGTTGAATCCATAATAAAGTAGCTTTCAAATCTAATAGTACATGGATAGAGCAAGCTACTTTTAAAAACTATTATTAAAATACCAAAGACCAACTGTATCCATGCAAAGCTAGAAATATGTTAGTGTCTGTCAAAGTCCTTCTCACATGCCTCTCTCTCTTTAATATGAACACAGTGATACTGTATCATGCCAATTCTGTTCACATGCATCTTGATTGGAAGTCATTACTGACTAACATCCATGAAGTTGTGATAGGCAACCCACACATGAAACAAGAGAAGAGACTGTTCCTACTACAAAGGAGCCTTAAGGGAACACATGGGGGATGAGGACATGGCTGAATTAGGAAAGTCCTTGCCTAACATGCACAAAATCCTGGGTTCGATGGGCTCAATCAGAAGCCAAAGTACCAAGAGTAGTAGTACAATGATATAATTTCAGCACTGAGGTAATGGAGACAGAAAACTAGAAGTTCAAGGTCATTCTCAGCTACTTAATGAGTTCAAGGTCAGCCTGGGCTACATGAGACCCTGTCCTATAAAACAAAAGAGAGTAATACGTCAGGTCTCTTAAAATTATCAAAGTATCATTCGAAAATACCCAGGAAGCCCATGTTGTCCATTGCTTCTAACATCATCAAGGTCAACCCACTGCAAGCAAGTTCATTTCTACCCTATTAAATGTGAAGCAGCATATATATGTATATCTGTATATGCTATGTGTATATGGTTGTCCTTAGAAGCCAGAGGACAGCACCAGATCCCTTGGAGCTGGTGTTATGGGCAATCGTGTGTCACTCCACCTGCATGCTGGAAATCAAACTCGTGCCCTCTACAAGAATAATATGCACTATTAACCACTAAGCCACCCTATTATTTTCAGTCTCAAATAGGGAGGGCTATATCACAACCATTTCGACTGTAGGTATGATCCACATACTTACTGCATTTAAAACCCATACTTTCCAGTCATTTACATGAATATTAGAATGAAGATATGAGAAGGGGCTCAAGATGAAGAACTCTATTACTACAAAGTTATAGGGCTGGTGAGATGGCTCAGCAGGTAAAGGTTCTTCCCACCAAGCCCAACAATCTGAGTTCAATCAACCATATGGTAGAAGGAGAGAACTGATTCCCAAAGCTGTTCTTTGACCACCACACATGTACATAAAAACAATAAACAAATTTAAAAATTTCAAGTTATAGTTATCAAACTAAAATCTCAGAATCTAGAACAGTTTGAATAAAGAAATAAAAAAATGAGTGGAAAGGACATAATAATTAGTGAAAATGTTAGGCCCATGGCTGTTGTTCAAACAGCTTAATTGACTACAAGGTCATTTCACATGCTGCTCAAAGGCTAGGGTTTTAATGACTGCATATGTATCAAGCATTTGGCCTTGTCATAGTAATATAGAGATAAGAAAAGGGAAAATAACACAAGGCACAGAAGCTGTTGAACATTGGGATCAGAAAGACCTCAGCTCTGTCTGATGAACATCAAAGCAAACCGTGAATCACAAACAAGGTTGATGGTGACTCCTGAGAAAATTGTGGACTGTTAATGATGTCTCACAGGAATTTTGCACAAAGGAGATTCAGGCAGAACCCATTCATAGATACATTGCCTCAACTTGGGACTCTGAATCCAGAGCCATTTTAGAAGGCCCAGTCTTCTGGGATCTGGGACCTGGGACCTGGGACCAGTCTTCTGAGAAAGACCAAACTGGAACAGGAGTGTCAGGCATGGAAACAGCCATCCTTAGTGGTCAGTCATGCTGCAGAATTATTTGGATACCCAAGAGAATCACCATTGCTATGGAAGAGGCAGTGTGTCCTGGATGAAGAATCTTGATGGGAGAGGGACAGAGTGGAAGGACAGTACAAACAAGGCAGGGCAGACAGGTAAGCTTAGAGGCTCCACCTGTTCTGTTATATGGAATTAAACTTGGAACTACTTCTGAGCACTTGATTTTCTTTGACTACATTTGAGAGATATGGACAACTCTGGGGTCATGTTAAGACTAGAAACTGAAGTTAAACAACAACAACAAAAAACCAACTGATGTATAATTTGGCTCAGAATGGGACACTGGTGACATAAAGAAACCAACAGTAGCTCAGAGTTTAAGAGACCTGTTCTCACAGAGGACCATGGTTCAATTCCCAGCACCCATATGGTGGCTCACAACCATCAGTAACTCCAATTTCACGGAATCTGACCTATAAGGGCACTGGACACACATGGTACACATATGTATGTGCAGGCAAAATATTCATACACATAAAATAAATCTTTTAAAGGGGTTATTTTAGGAAGATACCTTAAGGAGATGCATTTATAAATATATATATAAATATGTGTGTATCATGTTTATATATATATACTATGTATTTTTGTAAGTATATATATGCGTGCACATATACACTCATACATATTTTTAAAGGTCAATTGAGGACACATTAAAGAAAAAAATTATAGGGAATTCCTTCCTATGACTGCAGGGAAAGGCTAATGTAGCCACTATCTAAAATGGATAACTGAATAAAATGGCAATAAATGGATAAATAAACAGCCCCACATCTTCAGAGCCATGTGAATCCACTTAAGGATGTGTGAGTATCCGTGGCTTAGATCGATGCTGAATATCTGTGCTGTTCCTTCCTGGAATCAGCTGCCCCTGCCTCTGCCACCTCTGCCCACTACACCTCTTGGTCAGTAGATAAGTAGGTCTGTCAAGAGCAAGGCACCAGCTAAGTAGGCTGTGAGGACCAGCAACTGTGACAACTGTCCAAGGAGTTGCCACAATAGGTATGGTGTGAAGAAGACAAGAGTAGGGCGGCCCCATGTCTCAAAGGTCTGACTCCATAAATACTCACAGAAATCATACATGTGAGACAAACAGATGGCCTGCAAACTTAAGGACAACCAGCAGTTGTCACACTTGTATTCTCCTACCTGTAAACAGCAGGTCCACTTACAGAGTGTAGATTCCTTTCTGCTTAAGATGGCACATAATCTCTCTCAGTTCTGAACTCAAAGCTATGCACGAACAAGGACTCACCAGGAAATTCTTCTTAAAATAAAAGAACCTTTCAAATTTTTACCAGGAATGTTAATGTCAACAGATTAATTTTTTAACCCAGGAAATTTACTCAGCACTGAAAACTGCATATAAAAATCTAGTAAGAGAAACCTTCAATCGGGAAGTACCTGAACTTAGAATTGCTATGTTTTCTAAAATGTACAGCTCTAACTCAAAATTTTGGCATAGACAAAAATGCAAGTATAATCTAGCTCACAGTGATAAAATGATCAGGAAAACTAATCTATGACTTGGAGTTAGGGGGAAAGCAGCCACCACTCTCTCATAAACATAGATTAACAATGGAAGACAAGGCTGGAGTATACTTCAGCGAGAAAATTCCTGCCTCACACAGTTGGCTCATGCCCCAGCACCAAAAGAGAGAATAAAGTTCGGGAAGAGTAGCTTGGGTATGACATACAAATAAATATACAAAAACATAACACAAGTAACCATCTGTAATATGATCTTTCACAGAGAGCCATAGCCCATTATTTCATACTCTGTACAGAGAAAGGGTAAGGAAAGGAGTAGATGCAGAATTAAAGGATGGAGAGGAGGGGTCAGGGAAAGATCAGAGAGAGGGGGAAGGGGAAAGATGGGGAGAGGAAGGAATCAGTAAATCACATAGTCTCGCTTAAAAGTTAAAGTCTGGCACATGTACCAGCCATAACAAATAATGAGACCAGCGGCTGGCAAAATGGCTCAGCAGGTTAAGAGTGATTGCTGCTCTAATAGAGGACCTGAGTTTGGTTCCCATCCTCCAGATTAGGCAGCCCAAATCTACCTGTAACTACAGCTCCAGAGAACCCAACACCCTCTTCTGCACTTTGTGGGCACTTAATGCACACAACATGCATGCACACATATAATTTATGTGCACACACATAAATAAAAGTAATTTTTTTAAAAAATGGCAAATGTTAGTAAAAATGTTGGTATTTGCATTAAATGTGCATATTCCAAAAATTCTAACCAAAATACAGAGGATTTTTTTCAAATAGGATTTTTTAAAAAATGTGATCTAACTCTGCATCCCTACAAGACACATCCCACAGAATGAAAGTCACAAAGAGACATACATATGTATAAAAATACATTTATAAAATATATGTACATGAAAATCAACCCTGAGAAGGACAGAAAAGTTATTATCAGTATCATGCAGAGATAAATGAGTTCAAAGATAAGAAATTATGTCATGAAAATTATACAATTAAATGAAGAAAGAAAAGAAAAGAAAGTCAAGAAAAGATAAAGATAGGTATATCAGAAAAGAAATGAAACTGAATCCACACATAATGATATACAGGTGGAGACCTAGGTAACACATATGAATCTAACACTCCTAACAAATAAGGCAGAGATCAACACACAAAATCCAACTTTCTTTATGTGTATATGTGTAGATCTGTGTGTACCTCGTGTGTACAGGTGCCCTTAGAGGCCAGAAAAGGGCTCCAGATGCCCCAGAGCTGGAGTTACGGGCATTTGTGAGATCTCCAACATGGGCGCTAAGAACTGAACACTGCTTCTCTGTAAGAGTAACAAGCACTCTTAACCACTGTACCATCTCTCCAGAACCACAAAATTCAATGTATATACTACTAATACAATATAAGATGTAACTGGGGACAAAATAACACTCACAGTAGCATTGGTGAGAAATTAATATATTTTTAAATAACCAATAATTTAAATATCTGCATGCACCTAAGCTTAAGCTTTTGTACTTCTCAATTTCCCATAAGGCTTGGTCAGAGCACCTATGGGACTAACACAGACCATGGGCCTTTGGAAGGATCTAACCATTAGCAGGATTCTTCTGAGATAAACTGGTCTGCTCTTACTTGCACGATGTTTGACAGCAAATAGCAAAAAGCTGTTTGACTTGATCCACTCAGTAATGCAAGATTTTCATTATAGACAAGATAAATCAATTCATGAAAACTCAACATTCCACTTCCATTCATTTTAACACATCAGACACTGAGGGGAAGTGTTGGACACAGGATCTTGACAAAGCCACAAGAATGCTCTAAATTTAGAACCTATCTACTGCTATGACTTGAACAAAGTTTAAGTGGAGCCCCCCACCAACATGCCAAAGATTCATGTGCTGAAACTCTGAGGCATGGTATTAAAGGGGAAGAGAAGCAGAGCTGACAAGCACAGAGAAGGTAATACAGAAACTAGGCATTAATTCAGAATTTGACACCTAAAGTGCTGCTCACTATTGACTGAACTGGAAATCATAGAGGGCAGCCATTTGAGGAAAGTGGCAATGCATTATGTTGAGGACACCCTAGTCTTTGAAATAAGGCAGTCTTCATGGGATCTTATCAGACATGATAGAGTGGTATCTGTGTAGTTCAGAAGGAGATGTGACTGCCTCCCATGCTGAGATGCCATCAGGCTATGTGATGCTAACTGGAGGATAGGTAGAGAGACCAGAAGATCTCTGAAATTTGCTGAGAAGCTAGGTAAGCTGCATTGGTGAACTCCAGGGACAGTGAGGAAATCCTAAAACAGAGAGTAACTGAGGAAGACAACTGACCACAGCCTCTGGGCTCCACGCATGTGCATGTGCACACAGACATACACACACAAAGAAGAAACAAGAAAATGCAGCAGGCAGATATACAATCACAGGAAGAGAGGTACACCCCGTTTTCAAAGGAGCAAATTCAAGAGTGAGGTCAAACAGGGTGAAGAAATCAGAGACTATGAGTCTGATGACTAAGACATTACCAGGCATAGTTAGAAAAAATTTAGTAGAAGTAACATGAAAGGATTCTATTTCAGAAGTTCTAGAAAAGATGGGATTTTCTGTACCATAGCAATGACAGATGGAAGTGACAATATAAGAAATTACCACTTTCAGCTGTACAAAAGAAAGTATCAGGGCAAGTGAAATGGCTCAGTGGGTAAAGGCACTTTTCACCAAGCCTAGCAATCTTAGTTCAATGCCTGGAACACACACAGTTGACGGAGAGCACCAAATCAAACAGGCTGTATTCTGACCTCTGCATATATGCCATTCATACCCATACACAAACAGATTTTTTAAAAGACAGCTAGTACTATCCTTCATTACAGTAACTATCCATTCAATTTCACTAAGCCAAACCCAATTTATATTCATTTCATCTATATTATACCCCTGTTTGTATTTGTGGTTGATGAAAGAAGAATGAAGCACACTTCTGGGCATGAGAAAATACCTGTTAGTTTAACCTCATTTCCTGGAGAAGCTAATGTCAATTCCTTCATAACCCAGTGCCAGGCCACAGAGACAAAAGAGGAGCAGATCATCTGCCTGAACACAACAGCATCAGTATCCCCTTTAAGCATCCTGCTGCTTAGTCCTTTTCAGTTTCATACACCTCTAATGCTACTGAGCTTACATTGCTCCTGTGGAAATGACACGTAATTCAATCAACTAATAATGCCTTTTCATAGCACAGGTAATCCATAACACAGTAGAGTTGCCTGAGAAGTGAGTACCTTTTGCTTTGCCTTCTTTGTAATGTGGAACTTGTACCCATCCACATGCTTTCAGGGGACTGTAAAGTCGCCTCTGCCACATAAGTAAATTTGGCTTTTAGAGCTGACAGACCAAGACCTGTGAGAGCAACTAGCCTTCAAAAATGCAAATTGAAACACAGGGCATCTTTTTGCTGACTAATCATCCTTATGAATGGAATCTTAGCTATTAAGCTCTCTGTGTCATCTCTCAAAAGAACTGAGAATTCTATTTGCAGTAGAACACTGTGATCTGGTCCAGACACTCCTGGAAATCTGGTAGACAGCCAGAAAACAGAAAAGTCAAGTAAATGAAGACAGAGGAGAGAGGGGTGAGAAGGGGAGGGGGGAAGAGAGAGAGAGAAAGAGAAAGGGGGAAGGCAGGGGGAGAAGAAATGGGAGGAATAAAGGGAGAGAAGAGAGGAGCTGAAACAAAACCATTTCCTAGCATGATATCAGCTAGTTTATGCTAAATTTCCATAATACTTTAGAGTCTATCTTCCACCAATAAAGGCCCCAAAGAGGGACTAAAATACTTTCTCAAGGATGGTACATGTTACATAACACTCCAACTAGGTGTTCAAATACTTAGTTCCCATAAGAAGGTGTTTATTGTTTGCTTGACTTTCTGGAATTGAGCTCACAACCTTAATCATGCTAGGCAAGTGCTTTACCTCTTAGCAAAATCCATGGCTCTTGTCCTTAGTCCTGTAGTTCTCACAGACTCTGATAACCTCACAAGTGCAATAGCCTCTCTTGTGAGGCATAGATCCATAGGCAAGAGATGTAATTAACATCATAAACTCACATATGCCTCTCAAAAGACTTGACTGTCTGGGGACAAGACCATGTCAGATCTATCTAACTATTGTCAAGGTCTGACTCCTTATAGTGCAATGGTCAAAACTGGAGGGGTGGAGGGAACATCAGCTGTTTGATTTTTTTCATGTGTTCTTTACTATGGCACTATTCAATGTATGTTACTCCACAGATTCTCATGTGACCAGAGCTAAAATGTTTCTCATAAATAATGGTAATTCTATTGCTGTAACAAATCACCACAACCAAAAAGAAAGTTGGAGAGGAAAAGACTTATTTGGCTTGCATTTCCACATTGCTGTTTATCACCAAAAGAAGTCAGGGCAGGAACTCATCAGGGCAGAAGAGTGGAGGGAAGAGCTGATGCAGAGGCCATGGGGGGTACTGCTTACTAGCCTGCTGCTTGACTTGCTCCATCTGCTTTCTTATAGAACCCAGGACTACCAGCCTAGGGATGGCACCACCCACAATGGGCCTGGGCCCTCCCAGACTGATCACTAATAAAGATAATGCCTACAGCTGAACTTACAGTGTGGTGGAATACTCCTTTACACTATGTGAAGATATGGCACTATGTTTGGCTTAACAAGCTAACCAGCTAATAGCTAGGTAGGATTTTCAAGGCAGAGAGAATGCTGGGAAGAAAAAGACAGGGTTGCCAGCCAGACACAGAGTGAGCAAGATGGGAATTACATAGATTAATAAAACCACAAGGCAGGAAGTAGACTAAAAGATATGTTAATTTAAGTTACAAGAGATAGTTAGAAACAAGCCCAAGTCATCGGCCAAGATTTCATAATTAGTAATAAGTCTCTGTGTCATTATGGGGGAGCCAATGCTCCTGACAAAGAGTCAGACTACATTATGGAGGCTCCTTCCTCTCTGATGGCTCTAGCTTGTGTCAAGTTGACACAAAACCAGCTAGTACAAATCCCATCACCAAGTTTCTGCTTAGTCTGCCTGTGACTGTTCTGAGTACTTGACATTTGTCAACTTAGTTCACAAAGGAGCTTGCTCTTAACAGATCCCTGCCAGTGCAGATGGGTATTTTGTTGCTATACATCAAAATGAGACATATTCAAAGTGTAAAATTGCTGCTCACCCGTAAAAAATTCTTAGGTCACTTACAAAATGGATGTTATGTAGCCAAATATCATTCAGATCAGCCAAGGAAAATATAAACTGCACAGGAAATGTATATTTTGTTTGTGATCTAACAAATAAAGCTTGCCTTAAGATCAGAGTGTGGAGCTAAACCACCAGTTAGCCATAGAGGTCAGGCAGTGGTACCTCACACATTTAATCCCAGCACTAGGGAGGTGGAGACAGGAGTGACACGGTTAGGCAAAGAGAGGAATATAAGGCTGGAGAAGACCAGAGCTCATTGCATTCACTCTCAGGATTCCTAGAGAAGGCATTCAGTCCAGAGGATTCATAAGGAAAGGATCGCTCCTTTGGTCTAAGGATTTGGTAGAGGTAAGAACTAGTGGCTGGTTGTTCTGATTTTCTGATCTTTCAACATTAACCCCTATATCTGACTCCGGGTTTTTATTATTAAACCACTTAGAATTCACGCTAGTAAATGCTAATCTAATAATGAAATCTCATTCCTTTATTTATGTGTTTTCACATGAGAATATGTAAAACGTGTTAGAATCGTATCTTCTCATACTCTGTATATAATTACAGAGACAATTCCACATAGATGCAAAAGAAAGCAAGAAAGATATAAAGAAAGGAGAGAGGGAGGAAGGGAAGGAGGGAGGAAAGGAGGAAAGAAGGAAGGAAGGAAGGAAGGAAGGAAGGAAGGAAGGAAGGAAGGAAGGAAGGAAGAAGTGAAAGGCAGGACTGGAAAGATGGTTCAGAAGTTAGGAGTGAGCACTGACTACTCTTGCTGAAGATGTGTATTCAGCTCACATCACTGTTGGGCCTCTTACAACCCCCAGAGTTCCAGCCCCAGGGAGATCTAATTCCTCCTTCTGGACTCTACAGGCAACTGCACTCATATGTGCACATAGCTGGAATTTTTATTTTGATTCATTTTTGTTAGTCTTCTCATTCGTCTGTTTTTGTTTTTCAAAGCAAAGTCTCTCTATATAACCCTAGCTACCCAGAACTCACTATGTAGACCAGAATGGCCTCAAACTCAGAAATCCACTTGACTCATTAGAGCTGGAATTAAAGATGTGTGCCTCCACACCCAGCATGTGCTGAAAGTTTAACTGGAGGCATCCTTGTTCCAGTATTGATGCCTCTGATAAGCTTAGATTTAATTCTTCCAGCCTAATGGTTTTGTACTCTTTCCTAAGTCTGAAACCACCAAGGTAATTTGTGGGTAAACTGTGAAGGATGTGATTAGCTCACTCTGTGGTGAGAAGATCAGTCTGTATGTATCAGGGGCACTGTCACCAAGGTGTGAACTGGCAGTAGACCATGTGCTACAAATACAGTAAGACTTGTAATGCATCACTTCCATTCTCTCAGGGTCACTGTACCTGTGGTCAGAATTCCTAGAGTTGTAAAGCTACTAAATCTCCTTTTTGCATTCTTTGACCATAAATAACACTAAGTCACAATATTATGTTGTTGACTACAATGGTTTGACCGTGAATGGTTCTTCACAGGTTTCCGCTTTTAACATCTCTTCCCTGTCAGTGGCACTGTATGTGCTTGTGACATAAAGGAACTTGCTAGGAAGAAGAGTTTCAGTGGGAAGGGGATAAAAGGTCATGGGGGTAAAAGCAACTAAAATTCATTACATATATACATGAAAGCACCAAAGAATAAAAAACAAAATTTAATTTTGAAATATCAGTGAAGACACTACCTGATCTCTGAGTGTAATTCTAGCTTACAAAAAGAGCCTGGGTAACCCTCAGATGCATCAGTGTCATCCTGCTCTAACAACATTGCATCTAGTGAGACTGAGCTTTCAATACATATGATCTGAAATAATACCGAGGTAAAAAGTGTAAAAACTAAATTAAGTCATAGGATGCTTTATTGGTGTCCCTGGAGAAATGCCAGATATACCAAGACAGACCTCCATCCACCTGGTATATAAAGTTCTATATAAAATGTGTGAGAGACAATCAAACAAAGGCTCTGTTTCATGTTTCTCATATCAGTTCTGGAACACTGACTTAGACATGGACTTTGTGCAATTTGGGGCTTTTGGTTAAAATGCTGGAATAAACTTTAGGTTGTAATAGCCAGAACAGAGAGTAAGCTCAAACTACAGCCTGCTAGGACTCCATGTTGCAGAGTAGGCTCTAATGCAAATCTCCTTGGCTCTTCTTGGTTCTATTTCTTTTCAGCAAGTTGGCTCCCTTACTTCAACACTAAGCTTGGAATTGCAACACAATTCCAGTAATTTCTTCTTGAGGCTTTGACGGTGCAACCTTGAAAGTATAAATCTAATACTGCAATATATTCATTATTTGAGTGTTCCTCACTTAAAAATATCCAGCTGCAAATCAAGCATCATTGTCCATAGCCTCTTCTGAATGGAGTTGAAGAGGCAGCTCAGCAGTTAAGAGTACTTGCTGTTCTTAGAGAGGACCCAAGTCTGGTTCCCAACATGCTTGTCAGGTGACTCCCAACTGCCTGTAGTTCTAGCTCGAGGGCATCTCATGCCCTCTTCCAGCCTCTGCAGGCATAGCACTCAGCTACACATAAGCATAAGGAACCTTTAATATGTACATGCACATAAAAGATTAAGTCTTTTTATATAGAAATGAAGCAAACTAAGTGCCCTAACTTGATTTCATTCCATCCTGAAGAAATGCCGCCATTTCTGCTGTAATTACTGCTTACCATTATGCATATTTATTCAGATATTGATATATGCATATCCTAACTGCTTATATAGAATTGTCTTGCATATATTAACATGGCACACATAGTATAACAAGGTATATGTCTATAAACACTGTGGGTTAACTTTTGAGTGGATTACTGTTGACATGTATGCTATGGTTTCACTCTTAATTCCTCTCTGGTGAATAGTTAGAAATATCTGTTGGTTGTTTAGTTTGTATTCTAAGCGGATTAGTTATCTATAGTAATTTCATATTCACAATAAACTAGGAAGAAGAGGGGCCCCATGTATTCTCTACCACCATCACCTGCACCTCACCAACACTGGCATCAACAGACCAGGACCACTGCCCAGGTGCCTCGTGTGTTTCCTGTTCACCCTAAGAACCCAAGCAACCTCTGATCTATTTGTTGTCTCCACAATTTTACCTTTTCTATAATATCATATAGTTGGAAACACATAAGGTGTAGTCACTTTCAGACTGACTTCTTTTTGAACTGGAGGTTCCTTCACATATTCTCTTAAATTAATGACTCATTTTTTTGTTCAAAATCTAAGCCCCACTGTATGGGTGTGCCAAAGTTCATCTGTTCACTGGCTGCTTCCAAGGTTGGACAATAATGACTTAAGTAAGTGTCTATTAGCATTCAAGTGCAGGTATCTACAGGACCTTACATTTTGTCAAGGACAGTAGTAACTGAATCATACATTGATGGCAGGTTTAACTGATGTAAAGTTGTTACACAGTCCTACAATGTGCCTTCTCACCAGAATGGACAAGAGTTCCCACTGCTCCACAGCTGCACTAGCATTTGATGTCATCATCAGTTTATTCCTGTCCACTCTACTAGATCTTGGTTTTTTATTGCAAATAAATTGACATCAACATATATGTGCATGTTTTCATGATCATATATTGAGCAAGCAGGTCCAGGAAAAATATGTTTCTAGGAGTATCTGTAAGTGACTGTGGAGTGTTTAGCCCTCTATGAAACAACTATATTTCAACCTGTCCCTCACAAGGCCCAGAAGACACTGTGGAAGAGAAGATGGAAAGCTGTAGGAGCCAGAGATTTGGGAACACTGCTTCATAGCAGTGTCTTCTCAATATGACAAGACATACATGAACTAAAAAAACTGTGACTGCAAAAGTGATACAAGATGAAGAAGGTCAATATTCCAGTGTGGCTAGGGGAGGGGCTCAAGAGGCCTCATCTCTAGCTGAGGGATATTGGTATTTCATGGCTGCTGGGTAAGGATAGTCAGGTTTTTTTCCTCAGGGGCTATGGTCTCTAGTAGGTGGTTGCCCACACTCCAGTGGATGGCCTCACACTCACATGTATACAAGCAGAACTAATTGAATTCAGTAAGTTACATAAAAGAGAACACTGGAGGGGAATGCAGTGAGGGTCAGGGAGGAGTTGGAGAATACCGGGAAAGTGGACATTGTCAAATACATAGTAAGCATTCACAAAAGTGTGTGTGTGTGTGTGTGTGTGTGTGTGTGTGTGTGTGTGTGTGTGTGTGTGTGTGTGTGTAGGGAGAGATCTAGGTACCTGTGTCGCTGACCACGCCCATTTGGGGCATGATCACAGGACAGGGTTCGAGGAATAAAGGGCTGAGGAGAGGGGTACTCACTCTCTTTCGGGCTGCAAAAACTAACCTGAGTTTTCTATTTCTCATGTAAGTAATTTCACACAATAAATAGCCAACAATATCCTTATCCCATGTACTGTTATATTTCCCCAACGTGTGTGTGTGTGTGTATGTGTGTGTGTGTGAAACACACACACACACTTTCTAAAAAGGTTTTATGGGTTTACAGTCCTATCAAAGATGTATGATAATTCCCATTGTCACCATGATCCATAGCCACCCTTGCAACTTTTCACCCGTGTCACACATAATTCATTACAATGTGGTATTCCTTTTTTATTGATCACCCCCAAACACTACCAAACATTTTTCAATAATTGGGAAGCTATGTGAGCTACCTCTCTTCTAAATATTTCAAATGCTTGAAATGATTTTATACTTATATTCTTTCTTTTATTATGAATTCACAGAAGACTTCTGTTTATTCTCTAGAATGAAACTCCCATATTTTACATGTACAATTAAAAACCCTGTTAACAATCTGAACTTTGTCCAGTTGTTTTGCTTAATGGTTTTATGTATTACAATACCCATCGATATCCAGAAGTATTTTTTAATGTTGTGAAATAAAAGTTTGTTTTGCCTTGTTGACTATGTTTTTTGCCTTACAGAAGCTCCTCAGTTTCAGGAGGTCCCATTTATTGTCAATCAGTGTCTGTGCTACTGGTGTTATGTTCAGGAAGTGGTATCCTGTGCCAATTTGTTAAAGGGTCCCTCCCACTTTCTCTTCTAAGAGGTTCAGTGTGGCTAGATTGATGTTGAGGTCTTTGATCCATTTGGACTTAAGTTTTATGAATGGCAATAGATATGGATCTATCTGCAATCTTCTACATATTGCATCCAGTTATGCCAGCACCATTTGTTGAAGATGCTTTCTTTTTTCCATTGTATAATTTTAGCTTCTTTATCAAAAATCAGGAGTTATTAGGTGTGAGGGTTAATATCAGGGTATTCAGTTCAATCCCATTGGTCTACCAGTGTGTTTTTGTGCCAATACCAAACTGTTTTCAATATTATACCTCCATCGTACTGTTTGAAGTCAGGGACAGTGATGCCTCCTGAGGTTTCTTTATTATACAAGGTTGTTTTAGCTATCCTGGATCTTTTGTTTTTCCATATAAAGTTGAGTATTGTCCTTTCAAGGTCTGTGAATTATTGTGCTAGGATTTTGATAGACATTGCATTGAATCTGTAGATTGCCATTTTTACTGTGTTGATCCTACCTATCCAAGAGCATGAAAGAGCTTTCCATTTTCTGGTATATTCTTTAATTTCTTTCATTAATGACTCAAAGTTCTTGTCATACAGGTCTTTCACCTGTTTGGCAAGAGTTACACCAAGATATTTTATGTTGTTTGTGGCTATTGTAAAGGATGATATTTCTCTGATTTCTTTCTCAGCCCCTTTATTGTCTATATATAGTAGGGCTACTGAGTTTTTCAGTTAATCTTGTATCCTACCACTTTGCTGAAGGTGTTTATCAGCTGTAGGAATTCCCTGGCAGAGTTTTTCAGGTCACTTATGTAAACTATCATATCATCTGCAAATAGTGAAAGTTTTACTTCTTCTTTTCCAGTGTATATCCCCTTGATATCTCCTTTTGTTGTCTTTTTATGGTATTTTTTTAATTATAAACAAGCTTGCTTCATATGTCAATTCCAACTCCTTCTCCCTCCCCTCCTCCCCCATCCTCCACCAACCCCCACTCTGCTCTCCAGGGAGGTATAAAGCCCTCCATGGGGTATCTCTAGAGTGTGTGATTTCATCCAGGACAGGGCCTAGCCCCCCCCCCCATGTATCCAGGGTGAGAGAGTATCTCTCAGTGTGGGATGGGCTCCCAAAGTCCATTTGTATGCCAGGGATAAATAATGATGTACCACCCAAGGCCCCATAGATTGCCAAGGCCTCCTCACTGACACCTAAATTTAGGGGTTCTGGATCAGTCCCATGCTGGCCTCTCAGCCATTAGTCTGGGATCCAAGAGCTCCCCCCTTGTTCAGGCCAGCTGTCTCTGTGGGTTTCACCAGCCTGATCTTGACCCCTTTGCTTATCACTCCACCCTCTCTGCAACTGGGCTCCAGGAATTCAGTTCAGTGTTTATCAGCTGTAGGAGTCCCTGTGTAGAGTTTATCTGGTCACTTATATAGGGCTGAGGTAGGGGATGGGAATCTTAGGATAGGTTAAGGTGACATGAGGTGTTAAGAGCCAATAGTATTCCACCAAGCAGGCAGGTAGGAAGGCAGGGGGCAATCTTTCATCAGGTCTGGATGAGTTACCCCCATGTGGAGGTTACAGGTTAGAGACAGGTCACCAAACTCTAGCCAGGCTCAGAAACTACACTGGGCCTCACATCTAAACCTTTCTTAGGCTCAACAGGGTACCAAGGTAAATGTAGCCTTTTCAAAAGAGTTTGGTAATGATCCTTCTGCTTCTATTGTGTAGAACAATTTGAGGAGTATTGCTATTAGCTATTCTTTGAATTTCTGGTAGAATTCTGCATTGAAACCATCTGACCCTGGGTGGTTTTTTGGGGGGGAAGGGAGGTTGGGAGTCTTTTGATGACTGCTTTTATTTCATTAGGGGTTATAGTCTATTTAAATTGCTTATCTGTTCTTGATCTAATTTTGGTAAGTGATACATATCCAGAAAATTGTCCATTTCCTTTAAATTTTCCAATTTTGTGGAGTACAGTTTTTCAAAGTATGACCTGAAGATTCTCTGGATTTCCTCAATGTCCATTGTTAGGTCCCCCTTTTCGTTTCTGATTTTGTTAATTTGCATATTCTCTCTCTGCCTTTTGGCTAGTTTGAATAAAGGCGTGTCTATCTTGTTGATTTTCTTGAAGAACCAACTCTTTGTTACATTGATTGTTTGGATTGTTTTCTTTGTTTCTACTTTATTGATTTCAGCCCTCCATTTGATTATTTCCTGGAATCTACTCCTCTGGGGTGACTTTGCTTCTTTTTGTTCCAGAGCTTTCAGGAATGATGCAATTGTGCATTGTTTAATTTCCATGAATTTGTAGGGTTGCTGCAATTTGTCATGTTGTTGAATTCTAACTTTAAAGCATGGTGGTCTGATAAGATACAGGGGATTATTCCAATTTTTTTGTATCTGTTGAGGCTTTCTATATTGCAGCAAATGTGATCAATTTTAGAGAAGGTTCCATGTGGCACTTAGAAGAAGGTATATTCTATAGATGTCTTTACACCCAACTGGGTCATAACTTTCGTTAGTTCTTTTGTTTCTTCATTAAGTTTCTATCTGGTGGTCCTGTCTAGTGGTGAGAGTGGGGTGTTGAAATCTCCCACTATAAATGTGTGATATTTTATATGGGATTTGAGTTTTAGTAATGTATTTTATGAACGTGGGTGCCTTTGATTCAGTGCATAGATGTTCAGAATTGAGACTTCATCCTGATGGATTTTTTTTCCTGTGATGAAGATGAAATTACCTTCTTCATCTCTTTTCATTGATTTTAGTTTGAAGTTCAATTTGTTAGATACCAGCTTGTTTCTTAGGTCCATTTGATTGAAGAATCTTTTCTTTTTTGTTTGTTTGTTTGTTTGTTTTTACGAGACAGGGTTTCTCTGTTTTTGGTAAAATGGGGTTACCTATTGCCTATGTTTGTGTGTGTGTGTGTGTGTGTGTGTAGCAAACTTCCTTAGGTTGGAGTTTTCCTTCCAGTACTTTCTATAGTGCTGGATTAGTGGGTATGTATCGTTTAAATCTGTTTTTTTTTCATGGAATATCTTGTTTTCTCCATCTATAGTGATTGAAAGCTTTGCTGGGTATAGTAGTCTGGGCTGACATCTAAGGTCTCTTAGTGTTGGTATATTATCTATCCAGGACCCTCTGGCTTTCAGAGTTTCCATGGAGAAGTCAGGTGTAATTCTGATAGGTTTGCCTTTATATGTTACTTGACCTTTTTTCTTTGCTACTCTTAATATTCTTTCTTTATTCTGTATGTTTGGGGTTTTGATTATTATGTGGTGAAGGGACTTTTTGTGGTCCACTTTGGTGTTCTGTAAGTTTCTTATACTTTCATTGGCATGTCTTTCTTTAGGTTGGGAAAGTTTTCTTCTATGATTCTGTTGAAAATGCTTTCTGTACCTTTGAGGTCATTTTCCTCACCTTCTTCTATACCTATTATTCTTAGATTTGGCCTTTTCACAGTGTTCATATTTCCTAGATATTTTATGTTAGGGCTTTGTTGGACTTCAGATTTTCCTTGCTTGATGAATCTATTTCTCCTAGAGTATCTTCAACGCCTGAGATTCTCTCTTCCATCTCTTGTATTATGTTGGTTATGCTTGCATCTGTAGTTTCTGATCATTTACCCATTTTTTTAATTCCAGCATTCCCTCAGACTATGAGTTTTTTATTGTCTCTATTTCAGCTTTTAAACCTTGGACTGTTTGAATTGTTTCTTGCAATTTTTTGTTTGACTTTCCTCCATTTCATCAAAATTTTTGTTTGTTTTTTCTTCCACTTCTTTAAAGGATTTTCTCCTTTCTTCTTATAGAGTCTCTATCATCTTCATGAAGTTGTTTTTAAGGTCATTCTCTTCTGTTTTATCTGTGTTAGGATGTTCAGGTCTTGCTGGTGCAGCATCACATTGGTTTTTCTCCTGTTGAATATGTTCTTATATTGTCGTTTTCCCATCCCTTCTTCCAGTGGGTACAGGTGGGGTCTCTTCCTCTCCTGGTGGGTATGGATCCAAGGTTCTCTTCCAGTAGGTGCAAGCAGATCAATACTCTGACGGGTCTCACAATGGGTGCAGGTGAGTCTGAGACTTCCTCTCCCGGTGGGTGAGGGACTAACTAACTGTGATGTCAGCAGACTCTGAATTGCTTGCTCTGCTGGGGGTAAGTCAACCTGCTCTAGTCCCCAGGCCAGGAGATCCCAAAGTGGGCAAGTGGAAGTTGGGCTGGGCCTGAGACCAGAACTTTTTTTTAATCAATTTAAGTATACTTCACAAGCAATAAACTTTTCCAATTAAACCACACAGTCTGATGCATTTTCAGACTTTTCTACTATCATTTAACTACCAAATTTGCAAAGTACAATGTGTTCATCTATTTTATGGAAGAAACATATCTACTTATCTCTACAGCAAATTCCCATCTACTTCTCACAACCCTTCAAGTTCAACCGCTTTATCAGCAGAGATACATTTGGGTCTTTGTTGTTGTTGTTACTGTTGTTTGTTTGTTTCTTAGGTGTTAGTTCTGTCTTTTTATCTAAGGATTCTGTGTTGTACAGAGTAATACATTTGAAGATGGAGATGTCATTCAGTGCTGAAAATCCACGAGTAGGTCATTTGAGGCCCTGAGTCACAGTACCCCAGTAATTACAGAAACAAATGAATAATTAATTTTTTCTGACTACATAATATTCCTTTACCAGTTAATGGCAATTTTATTTTGGTTGCTTCTTACTTTGATGCTGTTATGAGAAAAAGTGTCTAAACACACTGGTACAAGACCCTGCGTAGAAGCAGATAAATAACTTTTAGACAGAAAATAAAGAATGGATTGCCAGACTAAGGCATAAAAGTTTATTTTTATCAGAAATAACAAACTAGTTTTGAAAAGGATTGTTCCATTTTGTACTAAAATGTAATTTCATTATCTTCATTATCACATGCCAATGTCTGCAGCTGAAATATTTTTATGGAAAGATATTAGAAAGTTGTACTAGCAAAAGATCTTAGCATTTTAGCCATGGAACTTTGGCAATTATCTATTTTCAGGATTTTTCTGTAAAGTCTTTGATTCTTCACATCACATGTAAGTATGACAATAGAGATTCATTCTTTATATCAAGAAGAAAAATAAATGTTACTCTAAGTACATTGCACCAAGCCTGTAGTCAATCAACACAGGATTAAGCATTATTGTAGCCACAAATGTGTTTACTCGGTTCATGTTAAAGATACTCAATTAATTCCACAAAGCAGGACAACAATCTCTGCATGCTATCTCTGTGTGCTACAGAGAAAAAAGGAGAATCTTTTAAAGGCCAAATGAACTGATGAACGTTCAGAATAATGTAAGTATTGTTATGGGTCTAGATATTGAAAGACAATTAAAATCAATATATATTTACTTCCCTCAAAAGTGTGTTAGTTCCTGAGATGAGACAGATAAGTGGCTGTCTCTGCCAGCATGCTCTTCAGAAAAAAAGGGGTATGCAATACAGATGTAGGATGGCTTTACAAAGGAAATTATGCCTAACAGCTGAATAAAGGAGGAGTTCAATTCCTTCAAGTGAAGTGTATGCAAGGGTGTTCTAGGAAGAGAGAAAAGCAGAGCATATTCAAAGGCCCAGAATTTTGTTTTGTTTTCAGAAAAACTGAACTGAGGTGTTTATACTTTAGAGAATGCAGAAGCATGTCTCCAAGTACCAAACCAGTATGCAGAGCATATGATATGCAATTCAGTATTCAAAAACTACCCACAGTTCCTTGTCTTTCGATTAACACACTGGAGACAGGGAATCTGAAGACCCACCATACCTTTCAATAGAACACTTGGCAGCTGCTTCTTTCTGCACCACACTCTATTTATAACCTATACAACCCATGTTTTATCCATTTAGTCCCTTTCAAATTTCAAACACATAATTCATAAATTGCCATCCATATAGGAGATCCATCAAGCCCTATGCCTCTACTAACACTTCAATACAGAAGGCTTCTTTCTCTCTTGGCTTTATGATGAGATGAGAATTCTTAACTGACACGAAAGTTGTCCTCTATCATACTTTTGTGTATTAGTCTTACGGTATTGGTTCCAGCTGCTTCTTGAGAAATACAATGCTTCTTGTGTATTAGACCAGACATAACCATGCACCAGATATGGCCACTGCATCTTTTCTTTTTACAACTCATGAAACAGGAATAGTTTCCTATTTGCGTGTGTGTGTGTGTGTGTGTGTGTGTGTGTGATGGGAGGGGGTGGTCTGGGGAGAGACCTCAGTGCTTGCCATGCAAGCATGAGGACCTGGGTTCAGATCCCCAGGAGACCATAAAGAGCGTGAGCAATCCCAGCACTGGGGAAGCAGCCACTTGAGGAATCTTCCAGCTCACTGGACAGTCAGCCAAGTCAATCAGTGACCTCTTGGTTCAGTGAGACAGATCCTACACAAAGAAAGAAGTTGGAGAGTCACAGGAGAAGACCTTGAGTTTTGGCCTCCACCTGCATGAACACATACATCGTGCATACCTCTATGCACATATACTCACACATATACAAGACAACCATGTACATGGGCAAAATGTCTGAAATTCACATTTCAGTGCCCAGCCATACAATTTTAGGCTCACAGCCAGGCTTATCTATTTGCATAATGTCTGCAGCTGCTTTGGGGCTAAATGTCGGAGTTGAGAAGAAAACATGACCCAACATACCTAAAATATTTACTCTCTGACTCTTCCCAGAAAAAGCTGCCAATTCAGCTCCACTGGCTGCTATGTGTTTACCACAGCTAAGCCATACTCTAAGATCCAGAAAGGAAAAAGCATGAAAGCCCCCAGAACAACAGTGCTGTTCTTCAAATTCAGGTCATAGTGTCAACGACTGGCAGCTTCAGGATGGGAAGATAACAGCATCAGTAGAGCTTCCTAAGACTGAGGACCTGAGTTCAGATCCACAGATCTCATATAAACTCTGGGTGGGTGTGGCATCCTGGATATAATTCCAAATTCGGTAGGCAAAGATAGGGAATACCCAGAGCATGTTATATTATAGAGACTATGTGCACAACATGCATTCCAAAAGCCTGCATACATGCACATGCACAAGACACACATAAGAAATTGGAAAAGAGGTGGGACTAGTAGCTTCTCTTTCCCCTACAGATGTCTGTCCTCTGGTGTTGGAACAGATACATTATCATCAAATATCCACTCCTACCAGAGATTCTAGAAGGCTGTTACTAAAGGCCTTTATCACCTACTGGGCAGAACCAAAGCTACCAGTACTTAATAATCCATCCTCATCTTCCTGCCCAAAGCCCATACCACCAGGCAGAGGCTGAGCTGACAGATGAGGTGGCAAGAATGTAACCCCATTTGTTCACTTCACTTGCCAGCATGGCACCTGGGTAAGCAGCAGACAGAATGGGTAGGTCACAGCATCTGCCAATCTTCTTCCAGTGATTGGAGGGACTCCATTAGCAAGAGGAAAGCTCCAGGGGGGATCTGCTCCAGGCAATCCCATCTGCTCCATGCTTAGTAGAGATCTCTAAAGTTTTCATTTTATTTCATTTTCTCGATCTTGTCAGAAACTTACTAGAAAATATAGGGCCCCTGTCTTAACCACTGCAAGGGTTCTTTAAAAGCTATGAAAGTTCCTCAGAATAGTAAGAATCTTCAGCTTATAAGGTAATATACTAATGTCACATTTATTATCTAAGTATTCTGTAAAATGTTTTCTAGATGGAGAATTTCAATTATGTCATCTTATTCTACAATTATTTCTTTTTGTAGCTATCCTTTCCAAGCTGGGTAGCAGCATGAATAAGTGTTTAAATTCTAGCAGGAATTATTCATCTATAACTTATAGAAACACACAGTTCCATTTTAGCCCAGTGTAATAATGTGTTGACCTAATCAAATGTTGCAAGTCTTCTGTTTCTTCAGAATGCTAGTTAAATATAAAATCACTTATTCTAAATTTTCTTGGCTGTGTGACACATATGTGTGTGTGACCAGAAGACAACCTTGGGCTATCATTCCTCAGAAGCTGGTCACATTATTTTTTGAAATGGGCTCTCTTTCTCTCACACTGGCCTAGAGTTCACCAAGTAGGCTAGTTTAACTAGCCAGCAGGCTTCAGAATTCAGCGTGTCTCTGCCTTCCCAGCACTCGAATTGCAAGCACATGCCACCATGGCCAGCTTTTTTCACATGGGTTTTGGGAATCAAGTTTACAAGCCAAGCACTTTACAACTGTGCCATCTCCCCAACTCTCATGGGGATATTTTCTTTCTGCCACACACACTGACTACTTTTCTTTTCTCTTAAGATATTGGTAAATACATGATATATAACAAACCACAAGAATACTAGTAAGCAAAAGTGATTGTTGAAAAATTCACATTCCTCCCCAACATGATGGTCTTTCTTTTGTGTCCCTTCTGCAGAAACAAAATTCCCTAAAAGCCAAAATGAATAAACAGAATTACAATAACACTTGTATTTGTTCTTCATAGCATGTTTTATTATTTCAATTAAATGTTAGAGGAAACATGCTGGGAAAGAAGCATCTGAAGTTTAAGATGTTTCACAAACCTTATTTTTAAAGCCAACCTTTCTTACATCATCTAGCATTTATCTCATACTGACATTTTTATTATTCAAATTTTCCCACTTGAAAAAGAAGAGTGGTTCATCTGGAATAGCACAACTGTCATGCATCATTGATGCCCCATGCATTATTGATGGGGTGAATAATATCCTGAAATGAGAAGTCACCAGAGATAAAATTCTGCTTTTTCATGTCCCATTATAGGAAGAAATACTTGTAATTAAAGTGATGCCAGAGAAACTACAAAAAATGGAAAGCTTTCTTTCTTTTTAAATTTATGTGTATGGGTGTTTTGCCTGCATTGTATGTATGTGCAACACATGTATGCAGTGCCTACAGAGGACAGAACAGGAAGTCAGATCTCATGGAACTTGAGTTACAGATGGTTGTAAAGCACATGTGGGCACTGAAATCAAACCCAAGTCCTCTGCAAGAGCCACAAGTGCTCTTTATCATTGAGTCATCTTTCCAGCACCCTGAGAAGAGATCACTGGCAACTCTCAGCTAAACACTGAGCTGAACTCAAGAAATCCAGTGACAGAGAGGGAGGACTGATGACCAAAAGGGTTAAGACTGGGCTGGTTTAACCCCCAGAAACAGCTGACCTGACAAGGGTTAGCTCTTGAATCCCAGACTGATGCCTGGAAATCCAACATGGGACTGATCAAGACCCCTTGAGCGAGGTAACCCACTCACAAAAAGAGAAACATGGCATGTACTCTCTCATATATGGATTTTAGACATAGATCTGGGGAGTGCCAGCCTACAATCCCATGGCCAGAGAGTCTGGGAAACAGAACCTTCATTCAGTGGCTGATGGAAGAAGTGGCAGACTCCCATGACTAAGCACTGAGCTGAACTCAAAAATTCCAGTGGTGACCAAAGGGGTTAAGACTGGGCTGGTTTAACCCCCCAGAAACAGCTGACATGACAAGGGTTAGCTCTTGAATCCCAGACTGATGCCTGGGAATCCAGCATGGGACTGATCAAGACCCCCTGAATGTAGATGTCAGTGAGGAGGCCTAGGTAATCTATTGAGCCTTGGGTAGTAGATCAGTATTTATCCCGGGTATACAAATGGACTTTGGGCACCCATCCAACAATGAGAGTTGCACTCTCATCCTGGACTCTTGGGGGGAGGGTCTAGGTCCTGCCCTGGATGAAATGACAGACTATGGACACCCCCATGGAGGGACTCAACCTCCATGGGGAAATGAAGGGATATGAGGGGGTTGGTGGGAGGGCGTGGGAGGAGGGGAGGGGAAGGGAGAGGGACCTGGAATTGACATGTGAAGCAACCTTGTTTCTAATTTAAATTTAAAAATAAAAAAATATCTTCTAAAGGCATGGATTTCTTTTATATATTAGATACATCAATATGATTTTTAAATGTTTTATTACATTTATTTTTATGTGTACATGTCAAATGGCAACTTTCAAGAGCCATTTCTCTCTTTCCACCTTCTAGGTCCCAGGGATAGAACTCAGCTAAGTGGTCAGGCTTAGTTGGCAGCAATCACTTTTACCTACTGAGTCATCTTACCAGTCCTACTTCATTATGTCTTAAGTGCTTGCTGAACAAAGTGAAGACAGCAGCACATGGCATCATATGAGAAGACAAGTATTCACCATGCTATATTACTATAAACTGTTCCCTGTATGGAATTGAGGAGACAAACAGGTCAGTCTCCAGTGAGTGTAAAACCAAACACTAAAAGAAATCCTTCCCAGAGAGGCTGGGGAGTCAGACCATTTGAGTTTGTTACTGTTATTCTGGTCTTCCTATGTAAAAGCACAATGGAGCATTAGTTTCTAGTTTTCTCGTGGTTAAAATATGCCTGGTATCAGCTATTAAACATCAGCCATGAGCAGTCTCTTCATGTAATTCAAATCAACACCATTGAGCAACACAAATTTATCAAAGACACATTAGGTGAACTGGTTATTGCTTAATAGATTGTCTTGCAGATCACAAAGTCATGATAAGTGAGAAGAATGGAAAATGAGAATTGTCCCTTTTCCCTGACTGCGCCCCTCTGTAAGCCACTCTAGTCAGAAGTGGACTTTATGTTATAATGACCAGATCAGCCACAAAGCCAGCCTTTGCAGTGATGAAGTCTACACTCTACATGTGGATGTGTCCTTTTTAAAAGGTGTGCCAAGGACTGGAGAGATGGCTCAGGATACAAAACACTTGTCTTGCAAACTCAAGGTCCTCAGGTCAATACCTATAATCCACATAAGAAAGCTGGGCACAGAAAAGCACCTTTGCTTGTCTCTTTGAGACAAGGTCTTAACTCTGTAGCCTAGGCTTTCCTTGAACTCTCTACGTAGCTTTGGCTAACTGTAAACTCACTGCAATCCTGTTGTAGCATCCAAAGAACTAGGATCGCTAGTATGAACCACTTCCCAGGGTCATTCCATTTACATTTTTAAAATAATAGGGCCCTAAGCATGCTTGTACGCATCTGTAGTCCTGGCACTCAGGAGCAGCTGACACAGGAAGTATGTGTTGGCTAGCCTGGGTTACAAATTATTCATCTCATGAATGTGCTCAAATTCATTTGCATACAAGAGGGTAAATGTCTTCTTATGATTTAACTCCCTCTGATTGGGTTCTTAACCCCTTCAACCCATATGAAATTTAACATTTGACTATTTGAGTGAGATCTTGTCCCTTTTGATTCGATTTATTACTGGTTTTTCTACTGATTTCCCTTCAAAGACTAACCAACACATCAGTTAACCTAACTGCCCCATCTTGCTGTTTTCCTATGGTTGCTTTATTGCTCTTTAATTTTCTACTTAACTGTTCAATTGTTTTCACTTAGAACATGTGAATTTAATTTTATAAATATCATCTTCACTTCTTTACTGCATTACATATCTTCTAAAATATCAAGCTTTATCATTGTGTACAACAAACATAATTTTGGATTCCTTTTATTTTGCTTCTCCTTTGATTACCTGATAACTTAAAGTATCCCCCTAATATTTTTATGTGTGTATGTGTGGGAATGTAGTGGTGCACAGGAATGAGTATGCATGTGGAGGCTGGAGATTGACCTCCAGTGTTATTTCTAAGGAGCCATCTACCTTGCTTTTTTTGACATAAGGTCTTTCCCTTTTTATTTGGAACTGGCTGGAGATGATCCCTAGGGAACTGCCTGGCCCCATCTCTCTAGCCCTGAAATTTCAAGTGCTGACCATGTGATCTCTGGAGCTCAAACTCAGGTCTTCATACTGTACTGACATAATAATCTCTTTACTAACCGAGCCTTTTCCCACTTGAGCTCTCTAAAATTGTCCTGAAGATTTATGTATGTGGGAAGCAGTCAGAGGTATATGCACAAGTGTGCAAGTACCCGCAGAAGTCACAAGAGGGCAGCCAGTCCTCTGGAGATGGAGTTACAGGCCATTGTGAGCCACCCAACATAGTACCGGTAATCACCTTCATCAGCCACAAGCATTCTTAACCACTGAATCACCACTCCAGCCCCCAACTGTCTAAAATGTTAAAATTTTACTTCTGCCTCAAAGCTGTTAGTGCCCAAAAAATCAAAGCCCAATTACTCCACTCTATAGAGGCAAAAATGAAATGTCATTTGTATAAGGAATGCACAGCAAATACCTGTCATGTTGAATGACAAATAAAGAATCATGTCATCAGACAAAAACATTTATATTTTCCACAGGAAAACCCACACTGATATTTTGAACCTTCCCTTCCGGGAGAAGATGAGGCTGAATAAACATCCTGGGAGCATAATGCACACTCTCCCCAAGAAGGCAGTCCTGCCTTTGATGGAAAGAGGCTATGGCCTGAGATACTTCTGGGTCTGCTTCCAGACCTTCATATATAATTTAAAGAGTCTGACTGGTTATCGCTGACAATCACTCTATGCTCCTTGTTTCATGATAAACGCAGGAGACACCAGTTGGAGAAAGGGAAACTACATACCATTTTTCTACTAATGAAAGTCAAATCCAGCTATATCCAGGTGAAATACAGCACTATAGCTATATTTACATATTAGAATCATGAATTGAGGCCTGGAGTTCCGTCTCTTCATCATTACTTGTTAAATTTTTCTAATTCAGGGCACAGAACTTGTCACACACACACACACACACACACACACACACACACACACACAAAGAAAGGCGTTAAACTTGGTCTCCAGAGGTCCAGGGCTTGGTATATAGAGGCAAGGGGAACATCAGCATAAACTCTGCAATGTCCTATAAAGTTTATCAAGATACAGACCAAATGGTACATGCTAAAACTTCAGACAAAAAAACACGCTGAAGTGGGGACTACAGTGGCAATTTGGGAAAGGTGACCTGGAAGAGAGGCTGCTTTATGTGGACTTTGAACAAGCCCCTTTTCCCTTATTTTTAGCAGCAATCGGCTGTCTCCAAGTTGCTAAGTCCTAAAAGCCAAAGCCCAGAGTCCCAACTCTCCATGAAAAGGGCAGAGAAGCTGCTAGAAGAAAAGAGCAAGGGAACATTGCCCAGCAAAATGAAGCAAGGCAAGAACAGCAGTCAGGCTAACACGGCCCAATGATCCAGCTATCAATGGGGTGCAATAAAATAAGAAAACAGCTTAGTGCTCTGCCCAATGTCAGCTTTATCTTTAATCCTACACTCTCTTTATAAATAAGCCAATGCAACTCTTCATACTATAGTCTTTCACAGAAGAAACAGTTCAGGTGAAGATCTAGGCCTATGTGAATGCTTGATTGTTACTTGGTATACCCATTGTTGAACCAGGAATATGAATTTAAGCATGTATTACTATGTGAGGGGAGCAAAAGACAACCTTAGGTATCATTCCTTGGGTGTTGTCCATATATTTTTAAGTTTTGAGACAGGGTCTCTCATTGTTTTGCAGCTCTTCAATGAGGGTAGGCTAACTGGCCATTGAGTCCCAGGGATCTACTTATCTCTGCCTTCCCAATGCCCTGACTGCAAGTAAGCACCACCATGCCAAACTTTTGTATGTGGATTCTGGGGATGAAACTTGGGTCCTTGTATGTGCAAGTATTTTACCAACTGAGACATCTCCCTAACCCAGAATATTAATTTTTAGTGTTAGAAAACAATTCCATTAACAAAGAATCAAAACAACATCATCTACTACAATGTTTGACAAAATGAAGACAGTCAAAAGCCACAAGGCTGGAAATACGGCTCAAAGGCTAAGAGTGCTTACTGCTCTTCCGGAGGACCTGGGTTTGGTGCCTAACACCCATGTGGCAGCTCATAACACCTGTAACACAGTTCCAGGGGATCTGATGCTACATTCTGACCTCGGAGGACTCCAAACAAGATGCACATACATGCATGTAAATACTCATAAAATAAGCATTTTTAAAGAGTCAGTTAACCAAAGAAACTTGTTCTAATCACCACAAAAATGTGAGAAACCAAAGAAAATGCTAAATATGAAGATACTAGTTCTTGAAGAATAGTTTTCATAACTAGGCCTATCAGTAAATTTTACAAAGACAATGTTCTAATAAAGTTTGTCAAATTAAAGTAAGTGTAAGGAGAGGACTTGGAATGAAGCTCAGTGGCTGAATGCTTACCTAGCAACCATAAAGCTATGAGTTCAAATCCAGCACTGCAGAAACCAGGCATGTTGGTGCACACCTGAAATTCCAGCACCAGGAGATGGAAACAGAAAGGTCATAAGTTCATGGGCGTCCTCGGGCTACAAAGCAAGTTCAAGGCCAGCCTGAGCTGCATGTAACCTTTTCTCAAAAAATATCTAAGGAAGAGTATATTATCCTTAACATATACTTAAGCACATGAGTCCTTGTCTCAAAAAAAATCTAAGCGGGCGTATAATACATCTAACATTGATTTTATAAAGATTTTCATTTGGCATAAATAACTATAATAAACATATCATATACTCATTGTTAGTTTATAATTAAAAGGCACTGTGGCATAAAGAACTAATCAAATATTTGAAGCCAAAAGTTTTGGTGTAAGTGTACACAGCCCTTACTAACAGTGCTGTTAATGTCATGCTGAGTATTTCAAATCTAAGACTTGATGTCTATTTCCCATTCTTGATTTGTGTGATGAATATGACCGCAACACATACTTTCTCTTATGGTGGAATTTAAATGAGATTTGCACACCAAGAATGCTATAAACCCAAAAGTGTTACACAAGAGATCACTGCATGTGCCATTTCTCATTCATTTTATGACTCTCAGAAATATCTTCTTTCCCCAGTTCTTCACAAACTGACTTATATTCAACAGGCCCAAGGTGTTCTCGGAGCACAGTCTAAACCCAATCACAATTCCCATTGCCATAGCTCCCAGTGAGAGGAAGAGTCAGCTGCCAATCAGACAATGCTGAGCTCCCTGCTTATTCCCAGCTTCCTCTCTCAAACTCCACCTTCTCAAACCCCCTGTAAGAGCCATGAGAATCTTTAGTGTGCTTCAAGCAAATGGTATCACTGCCCAGCTCCTATGTATTACCTCATAGCCCCTCTTTTCACTACAAAGAAACCTGGACTCCTCCCGACCCCGGGCTCTAGGTCATCCTCAGAGACTTCCTCTGGTCTCTGTGCTAGTTAAGTGTTCCTCATTCCAGCCCAAGAGATGCTATGTTACTTTGTTCTTCTTGTTGGAACTCTCAAGAACTCAGTTACTTCATTCTGGCCTGTTTAACCACTACTACTTCAAAAAAGGCTTCCTGAAGTGGCTGTAAAGGAACAAGACCTCCCCTTGACAAGACTTCCCTCGATCTCTGTCTTCTAGGTTACTCTGCTTTCCTTCCAGGGCTTTCTCCATTCAGTAATTGCATCATTTATAGACACATTTGCTTCTCCACTACCAAACAACCATCATGGATCAAGGCCTTTTCTACACCTGTGAATAAGTACATCCCAATTCTCTGCAACCCATATAGACTCAGTTTTCAGATCAGGAAGTGAGAACATCTTCCTACCCCATTTTGTTCCATAGAAAACAACAGAGCACTCATACACAAACTCATTACTGTGAGTGAAACTTGAATACTCCATCAGCCTTAAGAGCTTTCAACCCACCTTGGAATTGGATGTAGACTCCAAAAAACAAAGTCTGTTGCCAAATCCTTCGGCTGCCAAGCATAGTTTCTGCTGCTCCTTGTGGATGGTCGCAGTGCACTGCAGAACCACCTCATCGTCCTACAGAAAGAAACAGAAAGAAAAGTGAGATTCCACGGGGCTGGGCTAAGTAGGATCTAGAAAAATAGGATGTAACTATTAATAATCTGAGTTGCTGGGTGCTGAAGAGATAGCTTAACAGTGAAAAGCACCTGCTGCTCTTACAGAAGACCCAAGTTTCATTCCCAGCACCCACATGGTGACATATAACCATGTATAACTCCATTTCCAGGGGATCTAGGGAATTGGGTATTGTCTTCTAACTGCCATGAGCACTAGGTACGCTAATGGTACACATATACTCATGCTGGCAAAACATTGGTACACATAAAAGAAAATGTCTAAAAAATGATTAAGTATGAGCTATGATAGTTATGACCATCAACTAGATACAACGTTGAATCACTTGGGGAAAAGTCTCTATGAGGAGTTATCTAGATCGGGTTGGTTGGTCTATGAGCATGTCTTGATTATTAATTAACTCAGGAAGAGGCAAGTCATTGAGGGAAGAACTATTCCCCAGGAAAGAGGTCCTCAGCAGAATAAAAGGGGATAAGGCCATCTGAGAGAAAACAAGCAACAAAGGCTGGGCTTACTCTTTCTTTCCTTGACCTTGGGTGTGATGTGACTAGCTGCTTGGGTTCCTGCCTTGACTTTTCCCCAAAGATGGACTAAAACCTGAGACAGAAGACCAAATCAACTCTTCTCTCTCCAATGTTGCTTTTGGTCAGGTTGTTTTCATTTGTTTGTTTGTTTTTAATCACAGGAGCAGAAAGGAAACTAAAATATGAGACATATGTAAGAACTGACACACACACACACAAATAAAACCTATACAGGGCCAGTCCCTTGGGTGCTTTTTAATCTGCAAGAAGGAAGCTGGATGCTGGAGAAAGCGAAGGGCCAAAGCCATTAAAGGTCATCAATTCTCTCATTGCTAGCACCAAAGGCAAGCATTTACAAATGAAAGACAGGGTTTTTCTAGTTCACACTCACACAGTTTCAATCACCAGAAGTGTCAATAAACCAGTTGTTTCTGAAGACATTGAACATCTTCAAGAATGAAACAGGTCCTACAGGCTGGCATGCATGTTAGTCTAAAACAAACTCAGGAAAACACGCCAATAACTGAACTAAGTTCAAGTCCTTAGTTCTACCACACAGTGGCACATCCTATCTGAGAAGATCCTGGCTGGGCTGCTTAAAAACACAGAGAGATCATTTGTTATTTCAGTACTCAGAAATATGACAAGGGATTTGAATCAACTACTGGAGCAGGATTACAGATAAACATGCTCATGGGCAAAGATGATCAACAGGACAAATTGACACAGAGTCTGTGACTTATCTAAGAAGAAGGGGCATAGAGTTCAGCAGGATCTTAATTAGGGCCAGCCTGGGCTACATAACAAGATCAAGACCAGCCCACTATTCCCTGTAAAAACAAATGAGCAGAATCTGCCATCCTGGCTCTGCCACACACGGGGTCATGTGATCTTAGGCAAAGCCTTCAATCTCTAAAATGATGATACGAGACAAAGGGCTACCACAATGACTCAGGTACTTAACAGACACTGAATAAGGGGAGATACAGTTATTCTGTAACAAAATACCATCCCATTTAACAGGTTCTATTACTTATGGCAAATGTCAAAAACACAACCTTTTGTGTGTGTGTTGTGTATGCGGTGTGTGTGTGTGTGTGTGTGTGTGTGTGTGTGTGTGAGCGTGCCTGTGTGGAAGTCAGAGATCTGAACAAGGTATCTTCCTTAATCCCTCTTCACTTTATTTTTTGAGACAGGATCTCTCTCTCTCTCTCTGAGACTAGAACTCACTGACTCAGAAGGCTGATTAGTGAATTCCCGGTACCCCGCTGTGTCTACCTCCCTTAAGCTGGGAACAGAGGCACATTCTGCTATACCTGATTGTTTTGTTTTGTTTTAAGGTGGGTTCTGAGAAATCAAAGACAGTCCACATGCTTGAATGGCAAGTTCTGTATTGACTCATCCCAATCCCACCACTTGTATTTTGACATGTCAACCTCAAGGTCACAGAAGGACATCTAACAGAGGAAAGAATCCAGCATCCATTGATCCCTTCATGAGTCTATCTGTAAAAGAGTGCTGTCCCAGAAGACTGCATCAAGGATGGTACTTGTACTACAATGCACTGTGCAATGGAAGAGAAAAGATGGGTAAGTAGGATAAATCTCAAGAAATAGAAAACAAGCTGCTTTGGTTAACTCAAAGCAAATGCTGTGTTCATCTGAAAAGTTGCCATTCTACTTGGCATTCAAAACCTTTCTGGTGTTTGCTATTTGCTCTCATTTCCTACATGGTAGCAGCAACATGGAGCAGTTAGCAGATAGCACCTGCCACAGGCCAAGGCCAGCTGTTAATTTCCACCCTCTAAGTCCACCTCTGGATGCTCATTAATTTGAATGAGCATTCATTTTACTTGAAAAAACATTTGCTGGGGGGCAGGGGGTGGGGGATAGCCTGATTTCCCTATAAGTAAGAGCAAATGCAAAATTCACGTGCTGCATGGCAAAATAAAACATCATGAAATGTTTTACATAATCCACTACAAGATCAAAGCTATATGGTGGTTTCCAAAAGTGCATATAATAAGAAAGCTAGAAATGGTACTGATGTGCTCGTAGGCCCAGCAAATCCCAGAGGTCTCTCATTATTTTGTATTACATGTCCTATGGACCCAGCTCTATTATGTAAACAACACTCTAAGGTAGAAGAACCCTTGGGGAAAGCTAGAGAGACTGCCCTAATGCTATTTAGTGAGTAATTATTTGAAGGCATGAATTAAAGACATGGAAGTAAACAGAAGTGAAGACAGTAGGAGTCGTACACAGTACACAGCATAGGGGACACATGAGAACAGCAGTCTTACTGTGAAAATAGAGAAGACATCACACAGTTCCCAAAGGCATTGGGCAGGCTAGTCACATACAAAGGAGGGAGAAAATGAGGCACAATGTAACTTTTTCCTCACTAGGACTTGTTATGCATGTTTCCAGGAACTGGATCATTAAATCTAATGTATCTGAATCTGAAAGTCATATATATCCACATTGTTTCTACCATGAACTGATTTTTTAAACTATGCTTGTTACCAGCAACTGTTTCCCATATCCTGACATGCATCCTGAGCCAGAGGATCTTGCTAAAATGTATACTCCTATTCTGTAGGCTTTGGGTAGTACTGAGTGCATTTCTAATGCCAATGTTTAAGGCCATTCTTTGAGTATCTAGGATCCATAATGCATTTCCAAAGGATATAGATTCTAGGAGACATGAGTGGTCTTCCCTAAGAGTTTAAGAGGCTACCAGTAAGCAGTGGCATGTTAAAGCAAGCCTATAGGCTGGGGATGCAGCTCAGTTAGCAGAAAATCTGCCTAGCATGCATTAAGCCATGTATCAACTCCTGGTACTTTATAAACTGTAAGTGGTGGCGCACAATTGTAATCTCAGCCCTGAGGAGATGCAGGAAGAAGGGTCAGAGTTAGTCTATATAGCAAGTTGAGGCCAGTCTGAGATATCTCTAATCCTATCTCAAAAACTAAATAAATAAGTAAGTAAGTAAATAATGAAGGAGAGAAGTCAGTCAGCCAGGCTATCTGTTCTAAAAAAAAACAGAAATGCAGAAATCATTTGGAATGCCCACCGACAAGACATGAACATTAATTAAGCTAGAAAACAAATGAAGCTAAACAATTCACGCAAGAACACTATCAAACCTATGTAATTGACATTTATACATAATTTCCCTTTCATGTTGCACCTTAAGCTTGGGTGACAAAGCAACCCAGGAATCATGTAATATTATGCTCAGAAAAGCTCAACTACATTACCAAAGAGACAGGCTATAACCAGGACTGCCAATCATGACTTGGCTTGAAATGACAGTGCCTAGCCTGACAATCCCACAAAGCTTTTCCTAGTATACATGAGAACAATTTCTATTTTACAGCCCCGAAAGTGATGGGTCCCCATTTGTGACAGAAAGTAATATATGTCAAACACCTGATGGACCAAACAGTAGAAACCAAGCCACCTGCCAAGTCCCTTTATTAGCCCATCACTCATCCCCATGAAGACACTTTCTCCTATGATAAAGAGCCTGCAGGCTTTGCAACAAGAGCTAGTAGGAACAACTTGCAATTTTCTGCCGATTGAAACCCATGTGTAGCAACTTTGGTTTTGCTTAACCCATGGCTGATATGTATGTGATGATCTAATTTAAATATTCATGCATACAGTTTCTATCCCCCAATGCTTAATATTAATATTGCCTAACACTGAGATCCAGAGTGCTAACATGACAAAGACACAATGGAAGCATGTCTGTGTTGATCATAAGGATTCCACCAAACTAGCTCCTAAGGCTAAGCCTCAGATTCACAGTTCTCACTTCTGAACCTGGTCATGTGCATCAACTGTATGTCTAAGGCATGCAAGCAATGGCCATCATGCCTCCTAACTTAGCACATAAAGCTAAAAGCACCTCAAATTTACATTTGCTACACTTTTTAAAAACATTTTTAAGTTTGATAATTTTATACTTTGATAAAATATACTGGGGTCATGCTGACCCCTATCACTTCCCCTGCACATCGACTAGCATCCTTCTGTTTGGCTAACCCCCTTCTACGTTTCTTTGTTTTCCCATATGTCTACTGCCCTAATGCCTCATACTCAGCTCATAAAAAAATCATATTCTATAACCAAATTACTACAAAACAGATCAAATGGAGGAAGGAATGATAAGCAAAGGTATCAAGACCAGGCTAGTAAAACCCACAGAGATAGCTGACCTGAACAAGGGGAGTTCATGGGCCCCAGACTGATAACTGGGAAACCAGCATGGGACTGATCCAGACCCCCTGAATGTGGGTGTCAGTGAGGACACCTCAGCAGTCTATATGGCCTCTGGTAGTAGATCAGTATTTATCCCTGGCATACGAATGGACTTAGTGAGCCCATTCTACATAGAGGGATGCTCTCTCAGCCTACACACAGGGGAGGGCCTAGGTCCTGCTCCAAATGATATGACAGACTTTGAAGATGCCCCATGGAAGGCCTCACCCTCCCTGGGAACAGAAAGAGGATGGGATAGGGGGTTAGTGTGGGGCAGGGGAGTAAGAGAGGGAGAAGGAACTGGGACTGTTATGTAAAACAAGCTTGTTTCTAACTTAAATTTTAAAAAAATAAAAAGGAAGTTGTTATTTCATTATTTTTTATTTCAAAACCTAGCTGTTAATAAAGCATAAATGATTAGCATCATAAAGTTCTCTTGCTGCTCTCAGAAAAACTTGAATCTATCATTTTCTATTTTGTAAAACAAACTTCAAACAATAAATTTACTTTAGGCAAATGCTGGATAGAACAGTAAAAACACTTTCAATGATTTAGAAAAATGTCATGAGGCTGGGTGTGCTGGCATAAGGCCTGTAATTTCAGAAACTGGTAGGTAGAGGCAGGAGACTCATGAGTTTGAGGACAGCTTGGATGGTGATATAACTCAATTGGCAGAGTGTCTTTTTTAAGAAACATATACTTTATGTGTGGTATACAATTTAAACATGAGTGTCATAGATGATTTGATACAGTTTTGAATATAAGAAAATGGAAATTTAGCCAATACTGACACATGCCTGTTATCCCAGTACTTGGAAGGCAGAGGCAGGCAGATCTCTGTGAGTTTGAGGCCAGCCTGGTCTACAGAGCTAGTGCCAGGACAATCAGGCTACACAAAGAAATCCTCTCTCAAGAGAAATAAAAAACAGGAAGGAAGGAAGGGAGAGAGGGAGGGAGGGAGGGAGGGAGGGAGGGAGGGAGGGAGGGAGGGAGGGAGGGAGGGAGGGAGGGAGGGAGGGAGGGAGATAGGAGAGAAGAGAAATATTGCAGGCAGGGAACCATCTCCAACCAACCACCTGTCTTCTGATGATCCCGTAAGTCTTTTCAATATGCTTCTAAGCTCCTTTGTCCTCCTCCAGTTAACACCTGCCCATCCTTTAAATTTAAATTCAAGCATTGGTTACAGACACAAGCCTCCCCTGCTCCACCAGGCTTTTCTTGTTTTTATATCCCTGTCACTGTATTCTTCCCTTTAGCTTCTTTTGTCATTATGTATTCATTTCTGCAGCTATTAATGTCCAGTTATTAAATTGAGACTATTGCTACTTAGAAATATAGTTCCTAAACCATAATGTCAGGAGTGGAAGAGAGAACCAGTAATCATGAATCTCAATGAATGCATTTATAAGAATGTCAAATATAGGAATAGAACAAAAAGCCAAAACTTCTAATGGGTGAGTAACACCCTTTCATTCACCTCATGGAAGATACTGCAATTCCAGAGCCAAGCTCAGCACCATGTCTTTCTCAATCCTGAAGGACTCCTGCTTTCCCCCAAACATAACAAAGTAGTAACACAAGCTGGCACAACGCGGCAAAAAAAAAACAAGAGGGTAAGACATTGAGGAATACATAAGGACCTCACACAGGGGTAGAACACACACACACACACACACACACACACACACACACACACACACACACACACACACACACACTGGCTGATCCCAGAACCAAGAATTATGAGGATACCTTTGAAGAGTCAAGAAATGCTAAATGTCCTGGGTACTAGAGCTACATATAGCAGGAAAGGATGTATAGGGGGACACCTCAAAGCTAAGTTTGGAACCAAGAACCTAGAAACCAATACACAGGGGAGGTGATAGTGAGAGAGGGGAGAGGAAGGGAGACCAAAGAGTCAGTCCTAGAGGATATGTGAGTAAAGCAAAAATAAAAAGGACCCTTACCACATAATCCAGGTTACCTTCAAATTGACAGCCCCCTCCTCTCTGTCCCCTAAGTGCTGGGATTATAGGTGTGAGCCACCATGCTCAGCTGGGTTCAGTAATTTTGACCAAATAAACCTTGGCTGTGGTCCTCATATTTGTAGGGCACACAGAAGGAAAATCACTTCCTTCTACAGTTGGCCAGCCTATCACAGTAAACCCTGGCACCTGGAATCCTTCTTCCAGCTATCCGTTATAGGGACTCCTGCTTTGTGTAAGTGAATATAAAACAAAGGAGACTCAGCTTTCTCAACACTAGCATGATAGTTTGTGAAGAATTCAAACGTAAGTCTAAATATTTTATTCATCTTTCCTCACACTTCTATATTAATCTACAAGTTGCTATTGAATAACCAGGAATATAACTCATAAACTATTAGTGATAAGCTTCTTGTGGATAGAAACCAGTCCTTTCCAGCTCCTTAGGCCTCATTCTGCCCATTGGCACATGTGCCATGGTATGAATAGCTGTATGAGGACAGGAACAAGACATGACCTGCTTTGGGTCTGTCCCCAGGTCTAATTCTGTGCTCAGTAAATATAATGCATGCTAGATGAATAACTGTGGGTCCTAGACCACCTCTGATTATTCACAAACCCATGCTGCTATGATTAAGATTTTGGGCAAGCCAGAAAATAGGGCAACACTAGAGGAAAATTATAGTGCCTTTATATTAGAGCTACAGCAAATCTTAATGTAACACGCATCTATAGCACCGCCATAAACCCAAGCCAGTCACTTGAAAAACCTATGCAGTCCCTAACTTTCCTATTTTCACATAAATATAGTAAAACTTTGATTACATTTATCTTTTTATATACAATTTATACAAGCCAATTATAGAATCCCTTTAAACATTATATTTTTACTGGGGTAGGAGGTTATGTGTACATGAATGCAGTGCTTGTAGAGGCAAGAAGAAGGGGACTGACTGATCTGGGAGATGCAGAATTGTGGGTGGTTGTGAGCCACCCAACATGGGTGTTTGGTCCGAACTCAGGTCCTCTACTAGAGTAGTCAATGATCTTAACCTCTGAACTATCTCTTTATCCCATGTGGTATACACTTTTTAAAAATGATTTATATTATTTTATTTGTTCTAAGTGCTTGAGATAAATTGCCTGATACACCAAAGATCCCCAAACTCACTAGGCTTACATGCTGGCATCTGAAACCCCAGTCTCAGGGGCTCTGATGCCCTCTTCTAGCCTTCCTTAGCACTAGGAACTCAACTGGTACACACAGGCAAAATACCCACACACATGAAATAAGGGGGAAAACTGAAATATGCACTGTATTTAAAAACCTAAAACAATTATATCATCATTCATTTAAAACCACAAGATGTATGTATGGCTCAAAAAATATACACAGAGTTGGATTCCCTCTGTTCAACTCTCCCCTGGATGTCTGGGGACTTTAAAACTTATCAGAATAGCACCAGCAAGATGGCTCAGTAGAAGTGCTTGTCACCAAGCCTTACAACCTGAGGTCAGTCCCTGAAACCCACTTGTGGAGGAAGGTAATAGATTCCAGAAGTTATTCTGACCTTCATGAATGCTAAGGAGTGCCCCATTCCCAATAAATTAATTAATTAATTAACTTCTGAAAATGGAGGTTTGATATTTATGCAGAAAAATGCAAGAGCTAGAATTTTCTATTGCAAGCAAATTTGTGATAAGTTAATAAGACATGATTTCTCTAACAGATGATACCAAGGCTACTGAAACAGAACAGCACAGAAAATAATTCTCAACCAACAACAACAATAGCCTCTTTCAAATGTTCATTCATCATTTAACAGACACTTGCTTGGGACACAAATATATGCTAAGAACTGTTCTAAGTGCTTGAGATAAATTGCCTGATACACCAAAGATCCCCAAACTCATTAGGCTTACGTGCTGGCAAGGGAAGAGATTCAATAAACAGAAACACAATAAATGAATAATTACTTGGAAGATGAAAAGTTCTATAAGAAAAAAAAGACAGAGTAATCTAAGGGGATAGGAAGTGCTATCATGCTGGGGAGGGACTGTCAGGGACTCACTGGGGGAGGGGTGACTTCTGAGCAAAGACTTGAAAGGAAGGATAATGAACCTGAAGACTGTGAGGAGGGAGAGCACAGGGACAGAGGGTATCAGGGGAGCAGGGGCTCAGGCCAGAAAACAGTCTTAGCAACACCCAGAAAAGTGCTGCCCTGTTGCATAGCTCATGAGTACACTGCAGGTATATCATTCTTAAAGCCCCTAATTAAAGCCCTAGCACCAAGAAAAAGGGAGGTTATGGGTAGAGGAGTAGAAAGAGAGGCACTGAAAAGGGAAGAAAGGGAGAAAGAAAGGAGGGGAAGAAGGGAAAGGAGAGAGGGAAAGGGGTGGAGGAAAGAGCTAGTGAGGAAAGGAAGGAAGGAAATGGGAGTGAAGAAGATTTTGGCTAGAGTGCACTAAACCAGCAGGAAAATGGTATGCTATTCCATAAAGAAGCCAACAACGGGACCAGATCATGAAAAGCCTGGAGGTCAGCACAGACTCTTGTGTTTGTAGTGTAGGAACTGGTGTGCCATTAGGCCACCCTATGTAGTCAAATAGGAGACAGAACAGCCTAATGAGGGTTATTACTATCCAAGGGTGCATGGTGGCTCAAGCCAGATTGGCAGCAGTGGAGGTACAAGGATCAGATTATTCAGAGACACCACCTGGATGCCTGTTCTGTCTTGGGCTCAGGGATACACGCCTGTCATTTCATCTCATTTATTTTGTCATTGCACAAGGCTGTTCTGGCATCTGGCCAAACTAAATGTTAACATCATATTCCCTCTAAAGGAAGAAATAAATGACACAATGAGTTCAAACAGCTGCAAGAAAGAAGAGGGGGACAATATTGCTGGAGTTGTGTTTAAATTTACAGTCCTTGGTTTATGTGTTAGTATAGATTTATTTCTAACACTCCTTGAGAAAATTATGATTGTTTACACTTGTTCTGTGACCTTTAAAAATTTTTGGTCAAGGATTAAAAACTATAAGATTTATAAATATCCATATATTTGGAAGGAAATAGTGGAACTAAATTTGATTTAGTATGTTATAATTTAAAACATTGGAAATATCTAGAGTTGAGGGATTTCGTTTCCTTGTAAAACCCTGATCAAGAACAGTTATGTGGAGCTTACCTGCCCACCACTGAACTTACTGTGAGCTACAAGCATCAACTGCAGGTCTTGGTGAGAATATATACTCCCTCTCTGTTAGAATCAGCTTCCAGAACTTTCTATGCACTTTCAATAGGAGGGAATTTTTCTGAAATGTTTCGCCCGGTGCCACCTCCACCGGGGCAATGGCTGTCCTCATTTACAAGAAACCATCTTTGCTGTGTTCCTCTGGCTGTGTGTGGGTCTTTCCATGACCATCATTGTCCCCAGCCCACTTTTCTTTCACTAACTCTTTTGCTACACTGGAATTTTTCCTTCTAATGGTATCCCCTTTTGGCCCGGATTCATATCATCCATGCTAGCCAATTCCCTCTTGTCAATTTTCACTTGTTTTCTGTGCATTAACCAATACTTTGCTGCCAGATGCAGAGAGCTGCCACTGACTACAAGTGATCTGACACCTCGTGACCTACGGTTTGATAGTGACAGGTATCCACAGATTAATCCACAGATTAATGACACAAGTGTTTTATTTTTAATGGGTTTTCATGTGTGTTTGTTTCTAGACAGGTTCTTGTGTAGTCCAAGCGGGCAGATAACCTTGATCTTCCGTTTGCACCTACCAAGTGCTGTGCCGCTATATCTGGTTTTCTTCAGTCGTTTTTATTGGCATTGATATTGCTCTGTTTAGACTACAGTGTGACTGCATATTCTCAGTCCACCACCAGCAGATGAGCTCCAGGTCCTCCAAAGTCTCTTCCAGTGCTCACATTTTATAGTTCTGAGAGAAAGAAAGGGAGGAGAGAGTTCCTCCCTGTGCAATTTCAAGGGGAGAAATTCAGTGTGCCTTTGATACTTTACATCTACAACTATGCCTGGCTTTGTTTTCAATAGAGGGGATTATAGGAAAGCTTTCAACAGAGGGGACCACAGACTACTGCTGTCCTCTAGTCCCCTTTCCTTTCTTTTACAATCTTTCCTAACTTGTGGTATAATGTGGTCTGACGCACAGAGTTCTGGCTTCATTTCTAATGCTGGGATAAAATACTCTGAGCAAAAGCAAGCTGTCAAGGCAAGCGTTTATTTGGTTTACACTGTCAGGTTATGATCCATCAAGGAAAGGCAGGATAGGAATTCAAGGCAGGAACCTGGGGCAGAAACCATGAAGGAATGCTGCTTGTTGACTCACTCAGCAGCTTATGCTCAACTAATTTTCTTGTACAGTCCAAGACCTCCCACTTAAGGACAGTACTGCCCACAGTGGGCTTGGCCACTCTATGTCAATTATTACTCAAGACAATGGCACACAAAACAAATAGATTAAGTCAATTCTTCAACTGAAGTTCTTTCTTCCCAGAAAACACTAAGTTGATTACAAAAAGGAACCAAGATACAAGGTAACCACAACGTTTTTTATCTCACAAACAACAAGCTGCAGAAGCAATCTGCTCTATATTGATGACTCATATATGAAAGTTTATATACAAGATGGCATGTAAAGAATTATGGGCTGTAAGACCTGAAGTCACCCCGGACCTGGGTAACGTCAGCCAAGGGAAAGCAGGACAGGAACATCCAAGTCTAGAGCTGGATGGAGACACCAGACCTCTCATTTTCTTTCCACCAACCAGAGATGGCAACCAGTCAAATAGAAATCTGAAGATAGTGCTGTGTCTGAATATATACACATTCCAGCAGGACTTTTCTAGTCCATCTCTGAAGCACAATCTTCTTTCAGAAAGGAACTTTAAATTTTCTTCCTAAATTAAGGCACTGCTCAGGCCTGAAAAAATTTACTGCACCAATAAAGTCCAGGCAAGCACTTGCCATCATATATATGTAGTCTAAGGATGATCTTGAACTTCTAATTCTCCTGCATCTACCTTCCAAGTGCTGGAATTCCAGTCTGAGCTAGCTGCTATCCCCAATTTCTGAGAATTTCAGAATGAATTCAGGGTATTCTGAATCCTAAGTAAGCATTCTATCTGCTAAGCTACATTCCCAAATCCTCAAACAAAGTATTAAGAGACCAAAACTAATTCCAAATAAGTTAACTCCTTAGCACCTATACTGGTAATGTCTAAACTAAAAACTATAACCTATGTTTCCATACAAATTAAATATATTTATTCATAGTACCTTAAAATATTTAGTATCTACATAAAGCAGATAGGACCCATATATCAGTATGAATATATGTACATATTATGCATATTAGTTTGGTTAAATCTATATTTTAGAGGAGATCATATGTTCAGGGTGGTATAGTCATCAGTAAGTGCATATTTTAGAATTTTGGACACCATCCTCCTCCTCTCTAAATACTGACAGAGCCCCAAAAGAGCAAGTGCTGGGAAATCCCAAGACCCAATTCCCAGTCATACAACACAATACATGTTAAAATTCTAAAAGGAAAGTCATAGCATACTAATTAACCCAACATTTTGTGTAAGGCTTCTGAAAAAGCTTCATTTTAATGAAGAATTCTAAAAAGGGCCCATGTTAAGGAAGGATACTGAAAAGAGAAGACTGTTCATTGCCTAAGTAGAATGTTGTACAGAGGATATGGAGAGGTTAATTTTAGAGGCAATTTTTAGGAACTGAATCTATGCATCCAAAACTCATTATTTCAAGATAAGGCAATTTAACTTTTGAGAACACCATCGTTTCTTGCAAGCACAATACAGTGACCTTCAGTGAACATATTTCTCTTAGACTGCATGAAGTAAGGACAAATTTTCAGGATGCAGTAAGGTAATATAACAGAAATCTGGACAAATGTACAGTATTCTACTGTAAGAGGGTAACCAACAAAGAGCTTTCAACAAATGCAAGGAGCTTGATGTAATATGGCCCATACAAGTAAATATGCTCTTCTCTTCAGGGCATGCTCTGATGTCTGTCTCTTCACTGTCATGCACTAGCATAGCATCTATCTGTGCATCCATAGCCATTTTCACAGGCACAGCCTTTATCTGCATCTGAGGCTCTGGGCTCCATCTATGCATCCATACTCACACAGGCATAGCTTTTCTATGCATTCATAGCTTGCTGTTGGGAAACAGAACGAAATAAAAGTTTTCCATTCCAACCCTCCATGTATTTCTGTTACTGATGAAACTATTCAATTCTCTTCTTCCTTGCTAATGATAAATCTAATTATTTAATTAAAATGTTAATGAGCACCCAGGGTAGCAGACACTACAACTCCCACAGTTTCATTGTCTTTTGAATCGATTCTCTTTTCTTACAAACAGTAAACATTACCAATAAGGGCTTTTCTCTGGCCTGGAAATCCATCAGTGAGCTAGGAGTTTATACCCAACCATAATCTCTTTGTGCTAAGAATCAAGATGGGCGATGGTGCAGTAAAAATCAGTTCCAACAAAGTGGCATATTTCTGCTCAGCTGTTTTTCTTGAGTGCACACTGATGCTGTGGAGATCAGCTAACAGGTAACCTATACCACGAGCAAACTTCAGGCTATGGGTTTTCAGATTGAATTTTCAAAAGCTTGGCCTTGAAATCTCAAAGAATATCAGCCAGTTAACAAATGGGTCAATCAAATCAGATGGACAGACATATAAGAGACTTACTCACACATGAGAAAGAAGATTCTGAGCCACTGAAATCTTATGACTAGACACAAGGAACTTCCTGCAGATAAATCTTAAAGCTGGGATTCCAGCTCCTTTCCCACACCAGTAGTGGGGATCAATCAGGGAAGTCCTGGGCAGTTAGTCCACCACTTTCCCTTAGTGCTCTCACCTATCAGGTGGAAAGTCACCCTATGATGGTCATGTAGTCATTTATCCTCAAATTATCAGTTAACAGCTCATAGCAGCACAAATTAAGTATAAAGGGCATTGCTCTTGAGTGAGCCACACCATTTCATATCCCAGCATTCCTCATTTCCCTATGTGGTCACAGAGGCTGTCATTTTTTTCCAATCTATGAAAATAAATGAAACTCTGTTTAGAGAATTGTTTTAAAGAACTACATTAATCATGAATATAATTCATACAAAGTACCTCAGAAACAGTGTCCAAAATATAAAAAGATGATAAATAATTGTTCCCTTCTCTTTTTATATTTGAAAGGATTAAATTCATTTACAAAACATAAGACTCAGGGAAGATGCACTGAGCTGAACTCAAGAAATCCAGTGACAGAGAGGGAGGACTGATGAGCAAAGGGGTTAAGACTGGGTTGGTTTAACCCCCAGAAACAGCTGACATGACAAGGGTTAGCTCTTGAATCCCAGACTAATGCCTGGGAATCCAGCATGGGACTGATCCCTGAATGTGGGTGTCAGTGAGGAGGCCTAGGTAATCTATTGAGCCTTGGGTAGTAGATCAGTATTTATCCCAGGTATACAAATGAACTTTGGACTCCCATCCAACAATGAGAGATGCACTCTCACCCTGAACTATTGGGGGAGGGTCTAGGCCCTGCCCTGGATGAAATGACAGACTATGGACACCCCCATGGAGGGCCTCACCCTCCCTGGGGAAATGAGGGGATATGGGGGAGGTTGGTGGGAAGGCACGGGAGGAGGGGAGGGAAATGGAGAGGGACCTGGAACTGACTTGTGAAGCAACCTTGTTTCTAATTTAAATTTAAAAATAAATAATAATTTAAAAAACACAGGCTGTGGAATCGACAACCCTGATATTAACCCACAAAACTAAGAACACCTGATTTTTAACAAACAAACTAAAATATACAATGGAAAAAAAGAAAGCATCTTCAACAAATGGTGCTGGCATAACTGGATGCTGGCATGTGGAAGACTGCAGATAGACCCATCCAAAACTTAAGTCCAAATGGATCAAAGACCTTACCACAAATACACTCACACTGAACCTCTTAGAAGAGAAAGTGGGAGGTACTCTTGAATGAATTGGTACAGGAGACCACTTCCTGAACAAAGCACCAGTAGCATAGACACTGAGATTGACAATTAATAAATGGGAACTCCTGAAACTGTAAGGCAAAGGACATAGTCAACAAGACCAAACAATAGCCCACAGAATGGGAAAAGATCTTCACCAACCCCACATCCGACAGAGGGCAGATTTCCAAAATACAAAAAGAATTCAAGAAGCTATTCTCCAAAACACCAAACAATCCAATTAAAAAGTGGGGTACAGAACTAAATAGAGAATTCTCAACAGAGAAATCCAAAATGATTGAAAGACACTTAAGAAAGTGCTCAACATCCATAGCCATAAGGGAAATGCAAATCAAAGCAACTCTGAGATACCATCTTGCACCTGTCAGAATGGCTAAAACACCAATGACATTTTATGCTGGAGAGGATGTGGAGAAAGGGGAATACTTCTCCATTGCTGGTGGGAGTGCAAACTTGTAAAGCCACTTTGGAAATCAGTATGGCAGTTCCTGAGGAAATTGGCAATCAATCTACCTCAAGATCCAGCAATTCCACTCTTTGGCATACACTCAAATGTATGCACATTCATACAAGGACATCTGTTCAACTATGTTCATAGCAGCATTATTTGTAATAGCCAGAACCTGGAAGCAACCTAGATGTTCCTCAACTGAAGAATGGATACAGAAAATGTTGTACATTTACACAATGCAGTACAACTCTGCAGAAGAAAAAAAAACAATGGAATCTTGGAATTGCCAGGCAAATGGAAGGAACTAGAAGAAACCATCCTGAGTGAGGTAACCCGGTCACAAAAAGGACAAACATGGTATGTGCTCACTCATATATGGATTTTAGACACAGAGCAAAGGATTGCCAGCCTACAATCCACACCACCAGAGAAGCTAAAAAACAAAGAGGTCCCTAAGGAGATATGCATGGCTCCCTGAAGAAGGGGAAAGGAACCTGATCTCTGAGCAAACTGGGAACATGGGGCTGGAGGAGGGAAGTTAGGAGAAAGATAAGGGGAGAAGAAGAAGGGGCAGTAGGACATGAGGGAGCAGGAAGATTGAGTTGGGGGAAGAATAGAGGAGAGCAAGAAAAGAGATACCATAATAGAAGGAGGCAGTATAGGTTTAAAGAGAAATCTGGCACTAGGATGACCCAAACAAGAATCTAAGCAATAGGGGAGAGGCTATCATAAATGTTCTTCCCCTATAATGAGATTGATGGCTACCTTATATGCCATCATAGAGCCTTCATCCTGTAGTTTATGGAAACAGAAACAGAGACCCTCAGCTAAGCACTGATCTGATTTCGTGGAATCCAGTTGTAGAAAGAGAGGAGTAATGGGCAAAGGAGTCAAGACTATACTGGGGAAACCCATAGAAACAGCTGACCTGAACATTGGGAGCCCATTCCCCATAGAGTGATACTCTCTCAGCCCTACCCCAAATGATGTAACAGAGTTTGATGATCCCCCATAAAAGGCCTCACCCTTTCCATTGAGCAGAAGAGGGATGGGATGGGGGTTGTGGTGGGTATGGGAGAATGGGAGGGAGAGGGACCTGGGATTGATATATAAAATAAGATTGTTTCTAATTTAAATAAAAAAGGAAAAAGGGGGAAATAATGAAAAATAATACCTATAACACTTTATCAAATGGACTGGGGAAAGTTATTAATCTGTGAAGCACTTTCAATACAAGCATGAGGACCCAAGTTCAATCCCTAGCAACCACACAAAAATCCAAGGGTAGTGATGTGTGTTTGTAATCCCAGCACTGGGGAGTCAGAAGCAGGTAGATCTCAGGGTCTGCTGACTAGCCAAACAATTGGCAATCTCCAGGAAGAATAAGAGATTCTCTCCTCTCTCTCTCTCTCTCTCTCTCTCTCTCTCTCTCTCTCTCTCTCTCTCTCTCTCTCTCTCTCTCTCTCTCTCTCTCTCTTCCCCTCTCTCTGTCTTCCCCCCCTCTCTCATACACACACACACACACACACACACACACACACCAAGGTGGACAATGAAGAATGACACCTGAAAGTACCCTGAAGGACCAAGTAAGTTAGACATACTTGGTCCCATACACAAATGGACCAGCACTCACATGAACATGCACCTGCATGCATGAATACATACATCACAGAATATATCTGTACACACCTGAGTACACATACACATATCCACACAAAGAAATAAAAAATTAACTTGCTTCCTTATCCACAGCTCCTAGTTATCACAAAGCTTAAATTAAATAGAACACATGGCATTATGAAATGTTATCCAGTAGTTTAGCAATTGCTAACATCTGCATCAATAATGTGGACTAGCCGCAGAGATCATGAACATGTCACAGGCGCTCTCTGCAGCATGAGATGGCAGGCAAAGATGCCACTGAAAGAAAAACAAAGAGGGCCATTGTGAGTAGCACCAAAGCCAAGTTTCATTTGGACAAATTACTTACTAGTCTTCTCAAACTCCTCATCAAAATTTTACCCTGACAGAAGTCGAATCAGCTCTTGCAATTCAATATCTGACTGAAGACATGCAAATCATCAATCATCTTTTTATCCTGAGATTATAAAAAATATGTCCATCAGGACACTGCATGTCTGACCATTTTTCTAAGTTCCTAAAAACACAAAACTGAATTCTTGAGAAATACCTGTGACAAGAGAATATCCTACCTGCTTCCATCTCAAAAACTGGGTTCCTCCCTTCACTTAATTACCTGACTTGTAGATCAAACATCTAATTCTATTAATTTGTCCTTTTCCAGCAATAGGAAGACACACAGTATGCATTACAAACTCATACATTAGTTATTTGATGGTGGGGATGGGAATAAAGCTAAGAAAATATCCCAGATTTCACATCACAGATGTCTTTGCAAAAGATGCTATAGTGCTTGATGAATGACACACTACCGGAAGTTCAATTTCTCCTCTGCAATTGATTGATTTTTTTCTTTTAATAAATTTTTTCATTTATTTTACATACCAACCACAGTTTCTGTTCCCTCCTTACTTCCCATTCCTTGTCCCAACCTCCTGTCTACCTATCCCCATCCACTCTCCTCTGTTCAGAAAGGGGCAGACCTCCCATTGGAGTCAACAGAGTATGGCATTATCAAGTTGGAAAAGGACCAACCTCCTCACCCTGCATCAACACTGGATGAGGCATCCCAGCATAGGGAATAGTTTCAAAAAGCCAGCTCATCACCAAGGACAGGTCCTGATCCCACTGCTAGGAGTTCCACAAACAGACCAAGATACATAGATGTTACCCACATGCAGAAGGTCTAGGTCAGTCCCACACAAGCTCCCTAACTATCCATCTAGAGTCCTTGAACTCCTACTAGCTCACGTCAGCTGTTTCTGTGGGCTCCCCTTCATGATCTTAAGCCTCCTTGCTTGATTTTTTTCAAGTGAATTAATCCTTCATCTTATCTTCCAGTGGACCTACAAACACTTGTGTTTGCAGGATCAAGCCTTACAGGACCTGTGGGTATGATCAGCTCAGTGGACTGTGGTGCAGTTGGCACTTGCAGATCCGTTTAAAAGTAGCTCAGGTTCTTTCTGATCTCTTCAGAAACCATCAACAGGTCTCTCTCAGCAGGATTTCTCTCTCTTTTCCTTCCTCTCTACCAAGTTAGGCTCTTCCTTTCTCCAGCTACTTAAGTGGCCACCCAGGGAATAAGTCTTTGTTCCCCAATAGTTTCTCTATTGTGTGACCCTCCCATGGTACTGTAAATGGCCAGCAAGGGGCCGCTTATTAAACTGTCACCTGAGCCCTTCCCCTAGTCAACTCTGTAAAGTAGAAGGTGCTAGTGGCAGTGGGACACAATGGAGCTTGGAACCCACCAGCAGTTCACTAGACATCTGAGTGGGCCTGAGCTTTATTTCCTTCCCTGTGGAGTTACTGTAACTGCCTTAATCAAGATCAGCCCTGACAGGAACCCTTCTGCAATGAATGGTTGAGGTAAAGCGGGCTCTGTAACCACGCAAGTCTGTTACTTAAAACCTGGTAACAGGGAGGGGGGAATAATACAAAATCTGAGATCAAAAGGAAATGACAAGAAAAGTATAACTTGACTAAAAGGATTCTAAAAAAGCAAATAGTTTTCCCAACTCTGAATGCTTCCTCTTCTAGGGCTATTTAACCCTTTTGAGTAATTTTTTCTTGTTCCTTCTTTGTAAGTATTCTCATTTAAAAAAATATGAAAGAACTACTTATGACAAGGGACATGGTGCTAAAGATCTTTTCTTTAAATTTAAACTAAGGGAGGTGTGGCTTAGTAGTTCCTGTCTAAGAGGTACCAGGTCCTGGGTTCAGCCCCCAGTCCCAAGCACTGCAACCAGGAAAAGAAACAACAATAGCGACACAGCTGTTCAAATTAAACTAAGAAGCAGATGAAAAGTAAAATTCATTTATACTAGTGACAATATTAGACAAAATAAAACATTTAAAGGTAGCTTTTGGCCAATAACCATTATAAGTTGCAGGATCATGAAAATGAAGTCATAAATTAAACAAATTTTATATTCACGTTTAGCTAAAGCTGGCAATCAAATGCCTTACATTCTCTATTTCATGGCTGGCTCCAATGATTAAACAAGCACTCTTTAAATCAAGCCATCCAAATAGACATCATTTAAAAAGGAGAGGTAGGGTACTATTTCTGTGTGAAAACCAAATCAAACATAGTAAGAAAGCAAAAACAGCAAACCACCAGGCTAGAAAAGTATAGAAAGGAAAATTCAACCTCTGTGCAGAGAAGTGAGAAACCACTGATACTATTGAGAGATTCAAGAGCTTTATAACCCATGCTGTTATATGCAAAGTCACGGTTATCACTTGCCTTCAGAAGAATAGCAACAACAGTCCCCGGGCAACTGGATAATGTGCTGGCATAGAAGGGATCACATCGAGGGGAGAAAAATCAGAAGTTTGGAGGTATAGCTAGTGGCAGAGTACTTGCCTAGCACTCACCAGGCCCAGGATCCCACCCCAAGAACAAAAGGGGTGAGGGTAATCAAAATTTTCCCAACGCAAAGAGACTTCAGACAAACTCTACCTGTAGCACTGAAGAAATGGTAGGCTAAGCTGACTGATAAAATGTTCAGTCACTATCAATAGGTAGAGAAGATATTCAAGTCCTAAACCCACCCACAAATCTCTGATCAACGCTGCCCTTTGCCCTCATCATGTTTCTGGAGATTTGCCTCTACTTTGATGCCTGTTTTGTGTTTTGTGTACCTCAATTCATATAAAATCCGAGTCTTAATGCATGTAGACACCATCCACAGCTCTGTTGCCAACCTCCCTCTGTTCCTAAGTTTTAACAGTGATGAATGTTTCCCCAGACATTCTAAACTCCCACTCACTGTCCCTGGGTCCCAGCACTGAGTTTCATTCCCATGATAGCAGGTACATGGCTTCCCTTGAGAAATCTTTGGAAACCTTCTCAGGTAACTGCTCAGTGAACCCAGGGACACACTACACATGTAACAGAACCAATCACAATACATATACACCATCTTTCAGAGTTGTTGACACAACATGAAAACAGTGAGGACAGAAAATCCATTTAGAAACAGTAAAGGCCTGGGTTTTTATGAGACAGTCACTAAAAGCTGGGTTCTTGATGTTCTGACAGAGGGAGTCTGTGTGCGGATGCTGTGACTGCCCTGGAAGTAAGGAGCCACCACACATGAAGAAAGATGAGGTTTCTCTAAACTTCTGAATGCCACCTGGTACATGGTGCATGTGAGCAGCGGCACCCAGGCCAAAGGGACAGTCTACCTGTGGTCTAGACAGGTGGTCAGCTGAGTGCTGTCTCTTCAGGAAAGATATCTTGATTTCATCTTCAAGGGGGTTGACTCAGACTGTACAAATGCTTTTAAGGGTGATGGTAGCACCCCCACACCTCTACACCATGTTCTGAATGACTGACATAAGACACCTGGAAGCTTAAAGTATTGAGTTAAAGTGAAGTACAGAACCCAGATTTAACAGATAATAGGAAAATGTGGCTTCCAACACATGTAACACAGAACCAAATGCCATGCCTCTGTGAGCTCTGCCTCTATCCTCGTGGGGAACCCTAGAAGTATTCTCTTCATTCACCACTGTACCCTTAGTAGGAATACTTTTCTTCCTTGCATTCATTTCCCTAAAGAGTAAAAATGTATAAAAAGGTCAAGAGGAAAATTATGCACTACTATTATAATTTTTCCAACTAACTACTGGGTATTCCCAATAGATCTCTATACTGCATGTGCCATTAAAACATAAACACTCGCCGGGCATTGGTGGCACACGCCTTTAATCCCAGCACTCTGGAGTCAGAGGCCAGTGAGCTTGAGGCCTGTTTGGTCTACAGAGCAAGTTCCAGGACAGCCTCCAAAACAATACAGAGAAACCCTGTCTGGGAAAAAAACAAACACTGACCAACTCAACTCCACAGTGCTACCTGTCAATTTCTAAGAATCAGTTCTTGAATAAATAAGATTCCACATGTCCTAAGACACATCATATTCTGATATATTAAAGCTTAGAACACTTTCTGTGTTGATGACATCATAGACATGCTGACATACAAAGCAGTGACCCAAAGTCCAGCACAATATGGCTCAGTGTTCTAGAGAAGACAGCACTCCATTCAATCCATGACTTAAAACAGATTTAACAATCAATTGCTGGGTTTATAGGAATACAGTTTTGTAATTAGATATCTGCCTCCTTCTTCAAATGCCAGCATCCTTGAGTCTAATGATTAAAGACCTGATGAATCCCACAGTGCTTATTTCATCCCATTTCCATCTGATCTAAAATGATAATATCTGAAAATGTTCTTTGAAATGCTGTGTCATCTTAAGACAGTAGTCATGTCAGAAGCAGTGTTAGTTTTCATTTATCTGCATACAAATGGAATTATCTTTCCATCCCATGAAGACAACCCATTGAAAAGTAATCATCTAATTTTAGGAATGACATTTAGATAAGATCTTGCGATTGGAAGGAAATTGCAAGGTTGTTCACCAACCTCACTCACAAACCTCAGGGCTCCCTGAGCTACTATATTTGAACTTTGGGCTGGGTGTCACTAAATCACTTTGAGTTTTATAAATGAAAATAAGAAATACTAGCTGTTCCTTCTAAGAACCAAGAAGAGCCCTCTGTAGCTTGCTCATTTTGGTATTGTGGACCTACAGCTTGGTTTGGTGTAGGACTCAAGCTCACCACACTACATACTAAGAGGACCATCATTAGCATGTATGTTTTGTAAACAGGTACCATAATGTTTCTATGTTAATGCAGTTTCAGAACTTTTAGGCTAATAGAAATGTATCTGGGCTGTGAAACCCAAAGGTCACAATTAAAATTAAGTTTGGATTGGAGTTTTTGAAGAATTACAAAATATTCAGAACTCTTTAAAGCATTCTGTGGCCATAAAAATATTCAGAGAGGCTTTGGGGAAATTTCCCAATTTCTTTGAAAAGAATGATAGACTTTTTCAACACAAGCAACTAAAAAGGTGAACTCTGCAGGAGAGTGGATAAGGGCAAATGAAATGACTCAACTCAGTGAGAAACAAAGATGAAAAACTTCCACTTTAATTTCCAGGTATCTAAGTGTACTGGATAGTTTTAGGTCAATTTGACACAAAATAGAGTCATCAGAGAGGAGGGAGACTCAATTGAGAAAATGCTTCCTTAAGACTGGGCTACAGGCAAGCCTATAAGGCATTTTCTTAACTAATGGTTGGTGAAGGATGGCCTCAACCATTGTGGGTGATGCCATCCCTAGACTGGTGGTCTTGGGTTCTATAAGAAAACAAACTGAGCAAGCCATGGGGAACAAGCCAGTAAGCAGCTCCCCTCCATGGCCTCTACATCAACTCCTGCCTCCAGGTTCCTGACCTGCTTGAGTTCCTGTGTAGACTTCCTGTGATGCTAACCTGTGATTGGAGGAATAAACTAAATAAACACTTTTCCTCCCCAAATTGCTTTGGTCATGGTGTCTCATCACAGCAATAACAACCCTAAATAAGACACCATGCTAAGTATATTCTAATATCTAGAAAGCTAACCTTGAATCACCCTCCCCCCATTCAATACTCAGAGCAAAAAGAAAGTCACGTGTGTTTGCAACATTTCAATTTACATATTTTAGTTCATCCCCCAAAGTTAAGAAACTTGAAAATATTCCAATATAAAATATTTAAAGAAATATTTTAACTCCTGAGGGTCAATGATACACTGTCTCCTACTAAACACTTATTGCAGATGCAACCCTTTATGTATTTCATTAGCTCTATATTTAGAGTATCGCATGAGGGTATTCAACACCATCATTACAAGCAACCAAACCTAAAAACTAGAAAGGCTACAAATCAAGTCTGGGTGTAGCCAGGTGGAAAAGCTGTGGGTTGGGGACTGAAGGATGAGGAAGGACTGGGGTTCATTTCAAAGGGTCTACCCAGCTTAGAAAGGCAGCACCTGAGCACCTAGGAAATTACAATCTTAGGTTGAAAACATATATCACATGGGAGTCTCGCTTCTTCCCAAAGTGTGAAGGGTTTCATTTTAAGATCAAGGTTACTTCCCAAGAACCTAGGAAAAACTGTTGGCATCTCATGTAATCAAAGAAAACAACTTCTCAGTGTGTCCCCTACAAGTTCCCTAAGGCTACCACTGTAGCAGCCCATGGAAATATCCCCAGAACTGACCAATATACATAGTATCCTAGGGTTCTTAAAGAGTCTTAATTTAGGGATACTTTTTAATTTTATATTTTTTTAAAAAATCTAAATTCAAGATACATTTCCTGATGGCAGAAGTAATAATTTATGGAGGAATTTAAGTACAGAATAAAAATTAAAAATTTTGCTCATTAAGCCACAAAACAGATAATTAGAAATAAAATGTAAGATACTGTAAGTTATCTAAAAAATTGGGCCTGATTTTTTTCTTTACTCAAGATGGTGGGATTTGAATTATATGACCTTTAAAAAATGTAAAATTTGTTTTTTTCTACTCGGCTGTTCTCCTGCACAGGAGGCAGCCACAGCCTCCAGCCGTAATGACATGATCCTGAAGCCCACATCCACAAATTTTGGCAGCGGCGAGTGGACACTTGGTTCAACCAGCCGGCACACAAGATCTGCATACCCAAGGCCCTGCAGGCGAAAGCACGCCACATTGCCCCTCGCCCCGTGTTGGTTCCCATCAGGCCGAAGGTGAGGTACCCTACAGTGAGATACCACACCAAGGTCCCAGGCTGGCAGGGGCTTCAGCCTGGAAGAACTCAGGGTGGCTGGTATCCATAAAAAAGTGGCTCACACCTTCGGCATCTCTGTGGACCCAAGAGGCGAAACAAATCTACTGAATCACTACAGGCCAATGTGCGGCACCTGAAGGAGTACCGCTCCAAAGCTCATCCTTTTCCCCAGGAAGCCATCTGCTCCAAAGAAGGGAGATAGTTCTGCTGAAGAACTTAAACCGGTCACCCAGAGAATGGGACCTGTGATGCCATTATCTACAAAAAGGGAAAAGCAAGAGTTATCACAGAAGAAGAGAAGAACTTCAAGGCTTTCTCCAGTCTTTGCATGGCCCGGGCCAAAGCCCAACTCTTTGGCATCCAAGCAAAAAGGGCAAAGGAAGCTGCAGAGCAAGATGTTGAAAAGAAAAAGTGATGTGCTGTTGGGGTATCACAGTAAAATTTTCCATAAACTGTAAAACAATGTGAAGCAGATGGTAGGATTGGCTTTCATCACAAGACAAAAAGTACACATTCTTGTGAAAAGAATGCAGTGTAAAGGCCAGTGGGTCTGTTCTAGCTTCATTTCTGTTACTATGATTAAAACAAATAAATGAACCTGACAAAAAGCAACTTCTGGGAGAAAGGTTTATTTTATCTCACAATTCCAGGTTACAGACCATTAGTGTGGAGAAGTAGAGGCATCAAGAACTTGAAGCAGGAGTCACATCCATAGAGTCAAGACAGAGAGAAATGAGGGCATCTTCCCAATTTTCTTGCTTGTGAGTAGTTCTTTTCCTCAACTCTTACACAGTTCAAGACTATCTGTCTAAGGAATGGTACTACCCACAGTGGGCTGGGGCTTCCCACATCCAGTAACTTAATTAAGATAATCTTCCACATGTCCATTGTTCAACCAATTGAGAAACCCTAATGCAGACTCTCTCCCGAAGTTATTCTGGGTTGTGTCAGGTTGGCAATGCTAATCATCATATCACCCTAGTATAAAGTATCTATCCTTTGAGAGGGCGGACAGGCTGTGGGACATTAACGGTAGAAACAGAAAACTTTTATTTCTACAAATATCACACAGTTTGCCTAGGTCTCCTTAAAAAAAAGAAAAAGCTTGTTAAGTCTTTTCACTTTGGGGTACTTTACTCCTAACTAAGTAAGAGAACATCACACCAAATTGTCCAGGAGGCTGGATGACTCAAGTTCTACCTACCAAGTTAAGCAAAGTTCTTCTGCACCCTAGTTCTGAAGATCTGAGGCAAATATTCCACTGTGGATATGGTTCAATTGATGGACTGCTTGCCTACTGTCTTAGAGTTTCTGTTGCTTCTATAAGACCATGGCCAAAAGCAACTTGGGTTTATTTGGAAAAGTGTTTATTTGACCTATATATCCTGGTTACAGTCCATTGAGGAGAAGCTAAGGTGGGGAAGTAATTTGGAGGCAGAAGCCTTGGAGGAGGGCTACTTATTGCCTGGCTCAGCCTGCATTCTTACACAACTCAGGACCATGTAATCCAAGGTAGCACCACCCAGGGAGAGATGTGTCCTCCAACATCTGTCAAGAAAATGCCTGACAAACTTGTTTACTTGACCATCTAATGGAGGCATTGTCTCTCTTCCTTTTTTCTCAGTATACCCCAACTAGTGTCAAGTTGACAAAGAAATCGAACCAGAACATCTAATGTGCATGAAGTCTTAGGTCTGATTCCCCAGCATGGAATAAAACAGGCAAACGTCTATAACTTTAGCATTAGAGAAGTAGAGACAGGAGGATCACAAGTTCAAGGTCAGCCTGGAATATGTGCTATACTGAATCAAAAAATATAACATCTACATCCAAAATCCAGCTTGACTGGCAAGGCATTTACCTACATCCTTGTCTGCAACCCACATTATAATGGCTGGCAGAGTCACAATGAAGCTTGAGTTTGCTCAATATCCCATCAACTCACATTTAAAAATATGTGTTACTCCTAAGGAACACTTCAATGAATTATATCTAAGTTTTTAAAGTATGCAAAGGTTAATCTGGGAACAGAAGGTCTAATCACCATTATTCTTGGCTGACACATGATTATTTTTAAGTTCTAGCTATGTGATAGTACAGAACACATTGATTAGAAACCCACCCAGAATGGGACTGGAGAGATGGCTCCAAGGTTGAGAGCACTGACTGTTCTTCCAGAGGATCCAGGTTCAATTCCCAGCATCCACATGGCAGCTAACAAGTTCCAGGGGATCTGGCACCCTCACACGAGCATACATGCAGGCAAAACACCAATGCACATAAAATAAAAATAAATAAAATTTAAAAAAGAAATCTACTCATAATAAATGCAATATCCAGTTCAGCCAGGACTAGGGAAATGGCCCCTTGGATAACAGTGCTTGATGTACAAATGTGAGACCCCAACTATCAGCACCCACATAAAAAGCCGAGCTCAATGCCCAGTGTGTCTGTAACCCCAGCACTGTAAATGCAGGAACATGAAGATTATTTGGGCTGGATAGCTGCCAGCTAAGTGCCTGGTTCAGAGAGACCTCCTCTCAAGAGAGTAAGTCAGAGAATAATAGAATAGGAAATCTCTGACCTTAACACAGGCACACACACACACACACACACACACACACACACACAGAGAGAGAGAGAGAGAGAGAGAGAGAGAGAGAGAGAGAGAGAGAGAGCACATCAAAAATGAGCAGCAGAAATGTACTGAATAATAAGAAGCTAGAAGCTACCTAGAACTGTCATTACATCATAAAAATTTCTTCATTGCTCAAAAATAAAAAGGTTTGCTCAAACAAATGAAGTTTGCACAAGGAAAAAAATTAAGAAGGAAATAGTACCCTCTGGATCTGTATAAACAGCCCAAGTTTGCACAGTATAATTAAACACCTTTTAGGTTTTAAAATGGATTGGAGCACTGACACAAACACAAAGTCACATACCCACTGGAGTACAGGAATGACTAGCTTCTTCCAACTTCATTCTCCTTTCCTATAGGATCCCTGGCTTTCTCTGTCTATATCCTTTCCCTCTGTGATAGGTTAAGCTACACATCCCCCATCCTGTGGAAGATGAGGTGTACAAGAATGCTGAAGTGCATCCAACACAACATTTTGTCATGCCAGCACCCAAAGCCTCCCTATGTTCACATTGCCTCATACAGACTACAGAAGTCACTGTATGGAATTCATTCATTTTTAAGCAAGCTAGAGAACAGTAGGATATCTATGGCTGCTAGTGAGGGGATTTCATCTTTGGAGACACCTAATCGGGAAAATCAGCCAGTTTCACATTCATAGTCCAGAAATGCTAAATGAGTGTCCAACACACCCTCGTTCATGATGGAGAAAATGGTCTTCACAATATCTCCTTTCAACAGCCAAAGTGGAGTGAGATTGGGTGGGAGTGGGAATGGCTTGAAAGAATATGACTCCATAGCCACAAAGACATTGTCATTAATTAGTTCAAGCCTCCTTGTATAAGCCTGTCCATGAATTCTAATTCCATACACAACTATCGCTATCAGAGAACGTGAAAAAGCATATTCTGTTTCTATACACCTCTGCTTTACTCTATTTCAAAGTCTTAGCTAGCGTTTATGAAACAAAATATAAGAAGACACATTTATATTAAGAACTCACGCCCATCCCATGAATGCTAAGACTGGGTTCTCTACCACAAATCCAAACACATGTAGCCAACATGAACTGTATTTGGTAATGAAGTTCTAAAATGTACTTGTTCATTTTCCCCATACTCCTTCAGCAAAACATTTAGCTGGCCTTAAAAAATCAAACAAGGAAAAACATACATTAAAATGACAAAACCTCTATAGTTCTTTGATATTTTGATATACAGCTACTTAGAGATTAGGCAATTCGGTCAACTACATAAAACATCTTGCCATCCTCGCACATCATGCTAAAATTATACTCTTAAAATGACAAGGGAAATCAAATGTACTCCACTATTTAAGGAGCCATAATTTAAGGACTATGATTTAAAATCTAACCATGTCTCAATGTCCAAGTATCTTCTATTAAGCACTGTCAGAGACAGGTTTAACCCTGAACTTGGTAAACAGATAACCTCACTTTTTAAACAAGCCATTTCTGAGCTGAACCAGTATCCCAATTGGTAAAGTGTTTGACTTTTAATCCAGAAGACCTAAGTTCAAGTCCCAGAAGACACATAAAAGAGACCCAAGTGTTAGCTCCTGTCTGTAATCCCAGCACCAGGCAGACAGAGTCAAAAAGAGCAGCCGGCTGCTGGCCAAGTGAAATTAATGAGTTCCAGGACTGTGAGAAACCTTTCCTCAAAACAAGACAGTTGGTGTCTGAGGTCTCCATGTGCACACGCCACACACCTACACATGCAACAGCACACATATATGTATCTATACTTGTACTACCATACATACAGATGCCCACACATTCAACAGCACCCATATACACACCCACATACACATGCCCACATATGTACCAGCACACATATACACATCCAGAAAAATTAAACACTGAGTGTTACTGGACTGTACTTCTGTCAATTCCTTAATAACATTTTGAATTAAGAAAGTATCTATTCATGATAGGTTAAATATCAAATGAAAATATTTAAAATCTATTAACAGTTTTTAAACACAACACATTTTTTTAAGTTTCTTCTCTTTTTTAAAAAAACGCTTCTGTGTGAGAGGTGTGTATGTGTGTGCATTATGGTAACAGTCAAAGTACTGTTGGAGTTCATTCTCTCTGGCCACCTTGTGGAATTCAGGGATTGAATGAGGAACAAACTTAGATCAGTAGGTTTGTGTTCAAGGGTGTTTACAGATGGAGTCATCTCAACAGCCCACCAACATACTATCATTACTCACATCACTTCACAACAGATCAAGAGACTACATCCTAACTGAAAGTTGCCTCTTGGATCAACCTCTGCCAATTCATGCTTATAATTAGAAATGAATACAATGTGACCTACAACATCTCTTCCAACTCCATTTTAGATGGCAGCCCTAGAAATTAAATATGGCCTCAATGCCATAAAACTTCTCCGCTAATCACGTCTTTGCTACTTGGTGAAGTAGCAGCCCAGACATTTTTAAATGACTCTTAGAAGTGGGAATAAGATGGTCCTAGGACACCATTATCTCAGACAGGTCCCTTCTGGTGTTGCTTCCCGAGTTCTAGGATGTGTAAAGAGTGCTTTCTCGTGTAAACAGAATTTCTGCTCACACTGTGTGATGTTCTCAAAGATAGCAATCTATTTTGAGACATAATTACTGCCCCCTATCAGTAATAAATATGTGAGCCACTAACAATGACTATGCCACTAACAATGTGTCAAAGTGCAGATGACCTTGAGACCTACAGCAACAAAACACAAACACCTTGGTTCAGGAAGAACCATCTTTAAACTCCAGGAATCAGTGAAAGGGGACATATGCAGTAATCAACAGGAACCCAGGAGGGGGTTCCAACTATGACCAGCAGGTTCCCCACAGAACTACAGAACCACTGCTAAGTACCGCATGGCAACCCATCCCATTCCCTACTCTAATGTTAATATGATGTTTTCACTACATTCCTAACTTCATCTACTCATAACCACAGGGAGCCCTTCCTGCCCACACCTATAGCCTGGTTGGAAAGGATTCCCTCAGCACCCACTCTGGACCTTGTTCAGTCCTTTACCTCCCTTCATCCTTAAGATAAACTTCACCCATCTGGTAAATTTGGGAATGAGTGGGTGTAGCTCAGCTCTGCTGTTTCTTCCTCTTGGGAGTGAGCACATTGGCCAGGGAGAACAGGTCGCATCATCAGGAAAAACATAGTATTACTGCCTAGCTTTGTTCTTTTCAGGTTCTTCAGCACTTATGGAGGAAGTTCTAATGCTGTTGACATGTCCTATCTAAAGACTGCACAACCAAGTCTCCAGTTTCTTTGCATTCATGGTAGTGATGCTGGTCGTCAGAATGGTGGCTATATCCTTAAATATGCAAATGAGGCAAGCATTACATTCCCACTTGTATCCCCAGGGAGATCCAGTTTTAACAGATGAGCATCCTTCCCACCTTCCTCCTATTTAACAGGACCTTGACGCTCTGTGGTACAAGTTCCTTCCCCACAGCTATGTGCCTCAAGGGAAGCCACTACCTCATTCCCAGTTGCACCTGATATTTTTACTTTGCTAACAATTATTTTAGTAATGGGCATTTGACCAAAGTCTGGTTAATGAGACATAAACAGAAGTCTCCTAGGGAAAGAGGTTTTAGGAAAAATTGTTCCTCTAGAAAAAGAAAGAAAGAAAGGGAGGAAGGAAGAGAGAAAGAAAGAGTCTTTCTACTTCTTCTAGACAGGGTATCTGAATGGAATCGCCTTCTTGCTACTCATCACTAGATAGACTGCATCAAGAACACAGGAATGAGCCACTAGGACCAGCCCATTGTGGGTCACCATTACTTCTGGAACTATGACAACAAAATGCCAGGCAGGCATGATGGTACACATAACCCCAACACATGACAGGCTGAGTCAGAAGACCTGCCAGTTTAAGGTCACCTCTGACTAATCTACTTAGCCTTATCTCCAAGAAGAAGAAGGAGGAGGAGGAGGAGGAGGAAGAGGAGGAGGAGGAGGAGGAGGAGAAAGTGACAAAAATAAAACATCTTTAGGTTTTTCCCCCAAGGTAATTCTAAAGTGAAGAAGGAAGTTCATACCCCACCTACAGCAAAAGCCAAAGCAAAGGCTCTGAAAAGGCAGGTGATGACCAGGCAACCATAACCACAAAAAGTGAAGTCAGTCATCTCCTTTTACAGGCCCCAGACACCACACCCTAGAAAACCACTACCCTGAGGAGGCACACACTTGACCATCAGCTCTTCTAACTACCAAGGTACCAGAAAAGACATAAGACAATGCAGTTGTGCTCAGTGTGGATGTCAAGGCCAACGTACAAGATCAAAAAGGCTGGAAAGAAGTGCTGAAACATCAGTGGGACCAAAGTCAATGCCCTGATCAATGGAGAGAACAAGACATGTCTCATGCTGCCTCCTAGTTATGATGCTCCAGACACTGACAAAAAACCTAGATCCTAGCCGGGCGGTGGTGGCGCACGCCTTTAATCCCAGCACTCAGGAGGCAGAGGTAGGCGGATCTCTGTGAGTTCGAGGCTGGGCTGGACCGATAGCCTCCAAAACAATACAGAGAAACCCCGTCTCGTAAAAACCAAAAAAAAAAAAAACTAGATCCTCCTGACTAACATCAAACATACAAATTTGTAATGTATGTTATACACATATATACACATCAACATACATATAAACCTATCTATATATACACACAGTATAAGACATGCATAAAAAGGAGTCTCTCACTTGTAGCCAAAAGCATCCCTGAGATCCAGCCCTCAGAGCTGTAAAATGCCATATTCAGTCTCAGGTCTAATGACTCCCCCAACTTATTCCCTTGATTGATAAAAATTCATTCCTTTGGGTCTCATAAGGAACACCAGGAACCCAAACCAAAGCCTGCAGTGAAGAGGAAGTAGTGGCTTTGTGACGTGTCCTCTCTAAACACTGAGCATGCATGGCATAACTTAATACCATAATCCATCAATTAACTAAGAAACTCCAGCATTCAAAGACCAAATTCCCCACAGCAGATGCCTCCAAAAGAAGGCCAGATTTCACTCAAGTTTAAGAGAAAATTTTTTTAAATATTTGAGGCTTTGATCCATAGAATCCTCCCTGCAGCTTCCACAGCCTATATCTCCTCTGCTATAAAATCAAGTTACTCTGAGAAGCTAATGTCAGTATCAAAGATAATACACACAAGTCATATAATTATCATGTGCCCAGCAGGTGCCCAGTAAATAATAAAACATCACAGCTAATACTGTCCCTCAGTGGAAGTGCAAAAGCACCAGGAAAGCATCATGAAAATATCTGAGCGACTTTATTTGAATCCTATGATCATAATCAATAAGCCACAACTTCTACTCAGTGAGGATCCCTCTTAATGCTTACCTACCATGAAAATGAAAAATAACCCTTTAAAAATCTACAGCCGTATTTATTGTCTCAGAAATGACAGGGAATTGTTCAACTCTATTGATGTTTCCTGGATGGAAGTGAGAAGATGAAAAATGGATGTGCACCCAACAGCATCCAGCTGACTCTAAACAGCTTAGAAATGTTAATGGGATGGCCACCCTGCATATCAAGGTAAATTTTTTCAGCCACGGAGTTATTAGTCACTAAATGATTTTAAATTCTACTATTAATCCTCCTGTCTCCATTAACTATCATTTCACATTCAGAATGGCATAGCAATAAACTCTTTAAGCAAAACAAATACAGCAGAGCCTGTGTTTGCAGAGCACAAATCCAAGGTACAAATCCCTGCGCTTGTGTGCATGTGTATGCTCCCCCACCACCCACATCCTCAGGGTGGACTCTTACAGGGAGTGCAGGAAGATGGTGCCACTTGTTGTTGCTACTCTTTAATCATGGGGCACAATTACTGCACTCTGTGCTCAGGAGGACTGCAGGAAGTCACCATTACAACATTTACTCTTACTCTATATCCACCAATTCAGGCTGACATAAGCTTCAGCTGCTATACAGCCACAGTTCCATATCAGGCTGACCAATGCTCAGAATAAAGCCCTTAGTAACTCTGCCTAAGCAGTCGAGATGAGATTTCCCCCAATACCCCATTGGTCACTAGAGCTGTTGTAGTGAATATTTCGGTTGTTATTTGACAATATACCTAATATAAAGAAAAGAGAGCCTTCCTCCACAGCAGAGAAGGCACCGAGATGAGTATGGCTTACAGCTGTGGCAGCTACCGCATGAGGTGGCTGGTTGTCTATCCTGTGAATAGACAGGTAGCAGAGAGATCAGGATGGAACTTGGACCAGACCAAAAAGATCTACTTCTAGCTAGACTCCATATCCTAAAGGTTGAACATCCTCCAGAGGCAGTGCCAGTTGGGTCACATGAGCCTGTGGGAGATAGTTCACATTCTGATAATAGCGGGCACATTCACAATCTTAAATAAAATGTCTGCCAGACTCAAACATTAAAAAGACAAATAGAAGGGCTGGAGAGGTGATCGGGTAGTTAATGGCACACACTGTTTTGGGGCACCTCCAGCCTCTGCCCTCAGAGATACATACACATAATTTTTAAAGAAAAGACACATATATCAACAAATTAGGCACATAGAAAGACTGCATCCTGAGTCTCTGCCCAGGAAAGGTCACATTATAACGTCACCAGGAAGTGTCATCATACAAAACGGGACTGAGTAAAACAGTGTTCACATAAGATTTCATTGGAAGGAGAATTAGTCAGCACCCACTGGGAGCTGTGAATGACAGGAGAGCCAAAGACACTTCTCTTCTGGGTATTCCTCCTCTACCCAGGATGCTCAATGCCCTGGTATTAAAGGTCATCATGGGGAAGCCTCCTGAAATGAGTGAGCTCTTCCGGAAGGAGTCTGAACAACTTATCCTTCTGTTCTCTGTAAGAGCTCTGCTTTCTACTAGACAGTAAATACTGTACTATTAGTTGTGGTGAGGGCCTGGAAAGATTTGAGAGGTAGCCCTTCATTTTCATAAACATTTACTTAATACCTACTGTATATGTGATACACTCATTCGGTGTTGTATCAGGCCCTACAATAAATGATTTGAATAAAGTGGAATGACAACCTAGTGAGTCACACTGGTACCAACAAATATTTCTGTACCTCAGACCTGCATCCAAAACTCCTACACAGTCCTCAACAGGGGCTCACTTTCTATTCCAAGCAATCTGCTTGTGACTTATAAGCTTGGGGAAAATAAGTGTAGTCTTTGGGTTTGAGCTAAGCTTTGAGTATTCATTTTCCAAATCTGAAATACAGAATATTTATTTATTTATTTATTTATTTATTTATTCATTGTAGTGTATGTACATGTGCACACACATGCCACAATACACACATGGAGGTCAGAGGACAACTTTTTGGTTCTCTCCCATGATGCTGGTCCCAGGAATTAAACTTAGGTTTCCTGGCTTGTAGATAAGTGTCCTCACACGGTGTAGCATCCTCTCATTCCTATTTGGATTTTTAATGAAAGTTATCTGAAAATGATTTACAGTTGCAGTCTTTTTAAAGATGCGAAGAGCCATGAGAAATGCTCCCTGTTTATCTAATCTTTTAATTTCTTATTTTATTTGTACAGTTAGGTTTCTGTCACTGTCATAAAACACCATGAATAAAAGCAGCTTGGAAAGGCAGGTTTTATTTCAGCTCACAGCTCTCAGGAAGTCAGGGCAGGAACTCAAGGCAGAAACTGAAGCAGAAGCCACAGAAGAGTGCTGCTTATGGGCTAAGCTCTCTCATCAATCAGCTAAATCTTTACTGTCTTGCCTATAGGTCAATCTTGCGGAAGCATTTTCTCACCTGAGATTCCTATTTCCACATAGCTAACTTGTGTTAAGTTGATAATAAACTAGGCAGGACAGTGGTACTCACTTGTCCCAGTCATTGATTTCTTGGCTGGCTCCTGATGTTTTTAACAAATACATACAAAACCCTAAACATTTTTTACTAGTATATGTCTCATACTGCTTTACTTACTACAACTTTATATTTGATTTTAATATGTTAACAGAGGTAGCCAAATCCAATACACTCCTTTTTGCAATTTATTTTTGCTTTCTTGTGAATTTATTCTTGCAGATGAATGTTAAATATAAAAATCTTCATTGAATATATTTGCAAAGTGCTTGGCATGAGATGTCTCATGGAGAAGGCATCTCAGGGCGCGGATATATCTAGAAGTTTGAACAGGCCTTGCAAGGTTTGATAACTGCAGAGCCGAGAAAGAAGAGAAGGTACAGAAGGTGGTCCTTGCCCAGACATCAGCTGGGGGAGGGGTCCTTTGTGGTTGTGGTTCATTCTACTATGAGGGAACTTGCAGGTTCACTTTGGCATCCATTGTGTTCTCATTTGGTACAAACATTGGGCCAGGAGAATAGGGCAAAATAGCCTTGGATCTACCTCTCCTCTGTCCCTTCCCCAATCACTTTAGGCCAGGAAGAAAATCTGTAGCCTTGTCAGGAACTGAGTGAAGCACTGCTTTCTCATGAGAGCTGGAAGCGAGGAGGCAGCTCCTGCCACTCCACCACAGTGCCTGAGATCTAGCTGGTCCCCTGGGCACAGTAGTAGTTACCCCCGAACCTTTCTGGTGACATGGGATAGCAGCTCAGTCACCCAACATGGATATATTTGTTTTTACTATCTTCTCGACCCTTCCCACCCTCTTTCCTTAACTTGGTTTTAGATCCCAGAATTTGCCTAGGCATTAGTAATTCCATCTGGAGAAGCCCTTTAGTCCAGGCACAATTTCCTTCTCTGGAAATTCCCTCTAGGACCCAGACATAGACCTGGACCTGGATCTGGACCTAAGACAGAAGCTAGTACCAGGGACTGGGGTATTGCTATCATAGGCCTGACCATGCTTTTGTTTGAAGGAATCGACTTTGGGATTGTGGATTAGAAAAGCAGTTGAATGCTTTATGTGCTGCTTAATGGGACATCTGAATAGAAACATGGAAGACAGTGTGACTTGAATGGTGGGTGCCTGGATCAAGAGGTTTCAGAGAAGAATGTTAGTATGTGGCCTAGAGACCAGTCTTGTGATATTTTGGTGAAGAATGCAGCTGCCATTATCCAAAAAGTCTGCCTTACCTTAAAGAGAAGAGTTTCGGATTCATTCTGTTGGCAGAGAAAAATCTCAAAACAGCCTAGTATAGACTGTTATATGGTTATTAGTGGCAACTCTAATGAACTTTTATAATGAAAAGGAGCAAAATGAGCTGAGGGGAGCTGCTAACAGGGAGTTGAGTCAGCACACGAGAAAAAAGTGTATTGTAGTCAACAAAGCTGAAAGGAGTTGGAGATCTGAAGAGCATTTTGACATCAGACATATAGATGCAGAGTTTGGAGTTTGCCCAGCTGGTTTTCAGTCTTGCTTTGGTCTAGTATTTCCTCACTATGCTCCCCTCCCTACATTTTTGAATGGTCATTATATGTAAGAACTATGTAATCAGGTTTTTTATTTTGAGATTGCATGAATCTCAGAAGAGACTTTGAACTTTGGACTTTAAAACATTGAGACTGAGATAGACTGTGGCAACTTTTGAAGTTGGAACTAAGTATATTTTGCATTATAATATTGTTACAAGATTTTAGAGGTCAGGGATTGGAATATGGTAGCTTGAATGTAATTGGCTCCCATAATCTCATTAGGAGTGGCACTATTAGGAGGTGTGTATTTGTTTAATTAGATTTGACTTTGTTTGAGGAAGTGTGTCACTGTGGAGGTGGACTTTGAGGTCTAATATATGTTCAAGCCATGCCCAGTGTCTGAGTTCACTTCCTGCTGCCTGTGCAAGATATAGAACTCTCAGCTACTTCCACAGAACCATGTCCCACCATGATGATAATGAACTGATCTGTAAGCCACCTAATTAAATGTTTTTCCTTCGTAAGAGTTGTTATGGTGAGTGTGTCTCTTCACAGCAATAGAAACCCTAACTAAGACAGGGTTGAAAGGTGCAGTCCATCATAGCAGAAGGGCATAGCCACAGGAGGGTAAGATGGCTGGTCATATGTCATCCACAGAAAGAAAGCAGAGGTGATTCTTGTGCTCAACTCATAATATCCCTTTTATTCAGTTCAGAGTCCTGGTGTTTGTAATGTCCACAATTATAGTGGGATCTCCCCAGCTCCATTAACTCAATCCAGTAACTCTGACAGCCATTCACAGAGGCTTGTCTTCTAGGTGATTCTAGACCTGTTCAGTTGACAATAGCAACCATCACAGAATATCTATGGATAGGATTAAAGAAGAACATTTTTAAAAATTTGTCTGTTTCCAAATAACATTATTTGTAATAGGTAAAATACAGAGAAACAAAAACACTGCAAGAAACTATAAAACTCTATTAACATGCCTTTAACTTTTTAATTCTTACTCATCCATCCAACAGATTAAGATTTGCATAAAACATGCCAATGCTTTTGTTGCTCTGTGCCTATCTAACTACAGATATTTTATTTTTCTACTTTAATTTCCTTCAGCTAATTAATTAACTTCATTTGTTTTGATCATCAATTTTATACTATGTCCCACATAAAACGTGACATTTTCCTTGAGTGAATATTCTACTTAAAAATCATCTCAGGAGTAATAAATCATGTTATCTTGTTTATAGTAAATGGGGTGTGGCTAATAGGGACCAGCCCTTAAACTCACACCACAATTACTCAATACACAATAGGAGCGTGTTAGTCAAGAGTGGCATTGCTGATATTTCTCCAAAGTGATGCAATCATGGTTCAGAACCTTGTCAAGGAGGTAAGTGATAAACTAAAGAGCAAACCCTCTGCAATGAGATCACTTGGACATGATTTAGTGGTTTAGTTTAATTGGCAAGGAAACACTGGAGATGTGACTCACTCCAGAGTGTGCTTGTCTAGCATTCATGAAGCCCTAGGTTCAAAGCTCAGCACCACAGAAACCAGGTGTGGCAGTCCAACTATAATACCAGAACTCTGTGGGTAGAAGAAGGAGGATCAGATGTTTAATGTCATTCTTACCTACAGAGCAAGTTCAAGGCCAGCCTGGGATATATAAGACCCTCTTCAAAGAAAGAACAAGCAAAAGAGGGTAATGAAAAAGGAAAAGGAGAGAAAGGAAGGAGGGAGGGTGGGAAAGAACAAGAGCAGGTACTGTGAGTGCTGGGATAGACTTTAGCAACAATGCACTTGCCTAACATGCACAAAGCCCTAGGTTCACTCCCAGTACTGACTAATTAATTAATTAATTAATAATGCAGTGGTGGAGAATGCACTAGACACGGCACAGGAAAAACTCAGCTCCCATGCCAGAGATAACCTCGATTAGCTAGGTGAACTCTGGCAAGCCCATCCATATAAGCTTACATTTCTTCCCCTGAAAAAGAACTGATTTAAACAGCAGAGGACAGTCTGAGGTACAAACACAAACTTGCCATGCTAGCAAGTATGTCTCTTTTTTTACTATTTTTTATTTAAATTAAAAACGACCTTATTTTACACACCAATCCCAGTTCCCTCTCCCTTCTGTCTTCCCACTCCCCCCACCACCTCCCCATCCCACCCCCATCCACTCCTCAGAGAGCCAAGGGTGGCTCTTAAAGAATGTAAGCTGCAGCTGTACCTAGCTCCCTACATCTGTGCCCTGGTGTTTCTGTGTTTGAAATGGGATCCACACTGCATCTCAAAAGTGGGGTGTTCTACAGTAGGTGAAGTTTAGTTTCCTGAACCCAGATACACATATCCTGCTGTGTGTTCTGACAGAGCTGCCTTCAGGAACATTCAGAGTCCAGGCCCTGCCTCCCCCCAGCAGCACAGTACCCCTTCGTTCAGTAACAGCTACTTTCTGAGATCTTAGCCTGTCCCACCCCTTCCAACAGAAATATCCATGGCAACACATAAAACCTAAGACAATGTAGACATCCTTAAAATCAAGAATATTAATGATCTATATAGAATATGCATGACTTATCAACCCCTGAGGGACCAACCTCAATTTTGATCTGCTGTTCCTAGCTCTGCTTCTCTTCTTTTTAAAGACACAAATCTCTTCACAAGGACTGGACCTATTATCTAACTACCCACTGAATGCCTTATGTCTAAGGGGGCACATTAAAACTATGCTCAATCAACCTGGAGGATAAACCTGAGCAAAACCATCAGCACAAAGACATCCATGCACACAGAAACCAACACTTCTTGGGTTCCCAAGAGGTCAGGGGCTAGGGAAAAGGGGGAAATGTTGACCTAAAGGTAAAAGTCTGTAAGTATGTTAAATATGTCACAAGAAGACATGATGTGCAGTAATTAATGATGGTATATTAACATGAAATTAAGTGGAGCTGTAAATCGACTGTGCTTTCATCATGCATGCAAATTAATTTTGCTGTAGGGAAAAATGTGTTAGTTGTCTGCATTATGGTGTCTTCACAATCTATTTGCATATTAGGCTGTCACCTGTACATCTTAAATATGGGAATTTTGTCAATTAATAAAGTTGAAAAAATATTAACACAATATCTGTTCTAGTTTCCTTTCTGTTGCTATGATAAAACACTCCAACTAAAAGCAACTCAGTGGGAAAAAAAGATTTACTCAAGTTACACTTCAGGAACACAGTCCAATTTTGAAGGAAACTAGGTAGGAACTTAAAGTAGAAACCACAGAGGAACACTGCTCACTGGCTTGTTCAGGTTCATGTTTAACTAGTTATACAGCCCAGGGAATTGTGCCACCCACAGTGGGCTAGGTTCTACTTATCAATTAACAATCAAGACAGTCCACCACATACCACCCATTAGCCACTTTGATCTAGGCAATGCCTTGAGACCCCCTTCTCGGGGGACCCTAGGCTGTGTCAGGTTGACATTTAAAGGTAACTAGGACAATAGCTTTTCCAAAGTCAAGACCATCCAAACTAGTGTGACAAAAGCATCCTAAGAAGCACACACTCAGCGTTTCTAGTTCAAAACTCTGCTATTTGAGCACTATGAAAAGAAAGCTCCCGGCCTATGCATCTCAATGTGTTTACTTTGTACAATATACAGTGTTTCAATGGAGGAAATCAGTCAGAAATCCACATTAGCATGAAGTCTTAGACACTCTGAATTTTCATTATTGCCAATAAACTGTGTAGTCAGCAAACTCCAGAGTGACGACACCTGGTTTTGTCTGTATCTCAATCATTACCAGAGATGACTCTGAAATTCTTCACCATCTGAACAAAAACAATTCCACAAAGCTCACATTTGCAGCAGAGCAAATGTGTTCAAATTCAAGAGCCTCTTCCATAAGTCACAAGCAAAACTAGCATCAAGATGATACAGATGGCTAAATTCACACAGGTCTCCCCTAGAGCAAATCTGAGTCCATATGCTTCCTCTGGAATTTAACACTCCCTCAACTATTTTCCAAGAGCCCATATAAGACAAAGACCAAGGAAACATTAGCAAAATACTATCATTTTGTCATTATGGGCAACTCTGGAAAAGATAGAATGTTTCGAACACAGTGGTCCCACTAGCTGTGTCTCAGTCAGTGTGTGCTACTGTAACAAAGAATACTGGGTATTCTGTTTAGTAAGAACAGAATGTTATTTACTCACTTTCTAGAGGCTGGGAAAACCTAGATCAACATGTGCATATCCCATGAGGAATTTCTTGCTCTATTATCACCTGGCAGAAGGCAAATAGATGACAGAAGGCAGCAGAGGACAAATGCTGCATGAGATCTCCTTCAATCCCAGACTGTGGAAGTGACTCAGTCAGTTATATGCTTTTTGCCACGTCAATCTGACATAGATTCCCAAAACCCATATAAAAAGCTGGGTGTCCTGGTGTACTCATGTAATCCCAGAACTAGGGAGGTAGAGATAGGAGGATTCCTGGTGTTCACTGGCCAGTCAGTCTATTCAGCAAGTCTCAAGTGCCACCCAAAGAGGGACTTATCTCATAAAAACAAGATGGATGACTCAAGGTTGACCTCTGGCACACTCATACACAAATAAAGGAGTGTGTGTGTGTGTGTGTGTGTGTGTGTGTGGGTGGGTGTAATAATAAATACCTTTATGCAACTCACAAGGAATGAACCCTCTAAGGACCTACTTTTTTATGGTTTTTCAAGGCAGGGTTTCTCTGTGACTTTGGAGAGTATCCTGTAACTAGCTCTTATAGACCAAGCTGGTCTCGAACTCACAGAGATCTGCTTGCCTCTGCCTCCCGAGTGCTGGAATTAAAGGCTTGTGCCACCACCATCCGGCTAGAAGGCCCCCCTACTTCTTAACAATATTATGTGAGCAACACCTGAGCAACACCTGAATTTTAAACCCTCAACTATACATAATTATCAAGTGATACACAGAATTTTTTATAGTTCATGTCAGGAAAATTTAGACAGTGGAGAACAGCCACTAGAAATGAGTGACAAGGAAGGCTAGCAAGATGGCTCAGTGAGTAAAGGTACTTGTCACCAAGCCTAAGAACTTGAGTTCAATCCCCCAGAACTCAGTTGTGGAAGGAGAAAACTGATTTCTGAAAGTTGTCCTCTGACCCACATGCCCACCATAATACACATATACATGTGATGCACAGATATAAAAACACATACACAAAATAAATGAAATAATTTTAAAGTTCATAAAAAAGACATGAGAACAGAGTGTCATCAGATATAAAAATATCCTCATAACATGCATATGTAGATCTTGAAAAGTATATAAGCAAACATAGATTTTGGTAGACAGGATATGTTTTCCTGCATCCAATCTTTTCCTCTATATAATAAATCCATAACAAATGTGTCAGTTACTTTTCTTTTTTGTGGAACATTGTCATCAGTTATTTTTCTATTGCTGAGATAAAACACCATGACCAAAAGCAACCTATAGAAGTAAGAGTTGATTTTTGGCTCATGGTTCCAGGGAGTGAGTTCATAATGGCAAGCAAGGCATGGTAACAAATGGTGGGAACAAGAAACTAAGAAATCGTATCTCTATCCACATTGATAAATGAAAGCAAGCAAACTTAAGTGGGAGTGAGGTTTAAACTCTCAAACCCTACCCCCAATGAGGTACTTCCTCCAGCAAGAGACCACATCCTAAAGACTCTACAACCTACTCAAACAGTGCCACCAGCTGGGACCAAGCGCTCAATTACCTAACCCTATGGAGGATGTTTCTCATTTAAACCATCTCATTTAGAATCCCACCTTTATGATTTTGTTCCTTTCATTCTCATTTCTACAATTTCTCTGTGGACATTCTCTATTTTGTACTTCCATTCACCCAGAAAATCCAACCTATATGATACCTGATCTGATAGATCAGTCAACAAGAACCATTAGATAAGATGAAATAAGTCAGAACAAAATGGCGCTTAACAAACTGATCCTGAGGGTACTGCATATTTTAGTCCATAGCCTGACATATAGTATCAGTAAGTACAGGATTATGAAAACGTACAGTGCCACCATCACAGACTAGTCACAGGAGAAGGGACACTTTGGCCATTTCAAAAGCCGGCTATCTGAAGATTCTTCTTGGAAACTTGGACCTTTCCAACCTGAGAGATGACAATAGTTGGTGTGGATAGGGGTGGATGAGGCAAGGAAAATACTAATGTCCATTTCTATAAAGGGACTTTCATAAATTATTATACCTAGTAAATCTACAATCTTACGATTGATTTCATGTCCAATGCATCGGGTGTTTAAAGAAAGATGTAGCACTCATCTGCTTGTAATTTCCTTATGATAGGTGGGTAAACACAACTGAGGCTTCATAGGAAGATCCTAAGCTATTTCAGTCCAGGTGGACAAGTGTGCATCTCATCAGATGCTACAAATCAACATGTCTGTCCAGACTATTTGGGGAAGAAGAAAGCTGTCAAGGCTGAATTTTGCAGTGAAATGAGACCTTGAATAATAGCAAGGGCAGAGTCAAGACCTCAAAGTGACACTAATGGACTGAGAAAGTAGTAAATGAGCATCCAGTCAGGTTGATTTTCTTCCATTCAGTTTGTAGCAAGGAAGGCAGAGACAACACAGCCCAAATGTGTCTTAGCCCAGCCATTTCCAGTTCCAGTTCCCAGGGTGTGTGTGTGTGTGTGTGTGTGTGTGTGTGTGTGTGTGTGTGTGTGTGTGTGTGTGTGTCTGTCTGTCTGTCTGTCTGTCTGTCTGTCTTTCTCTCTGTGTATGTATGTGTGTGTGTTTCTCTCTCTCTCTCTCTGTGTGTGTGTGTGTGTGTGTGTGTGTGTGTGTGTGTGTGTGTGTGTGTGTGTGTGTGTGAAGCCCAGGGATGTTTGATGCCAAGTATCTTGATAAATGCCAGAGCTTACAATAAATCACCAGGTAAAGATGAATAATAGGAAGTCACCATTCATGAAAAAAAGTACAGTTAATTTCCCAAGAAAATCCACATGGATGCAGCAAGTAATTATGAAAAGTGAAACCAAAATATTTTTTTATATTTTGGTAATTTTAACTTATACATGATGTATTAGATCACATCTACCCACCCTTCCAATTCCTTTCAAATACCCTACCACTATCATCCAAGCTTCATTTCCTCTTAAAAATAATAACAACCCACTGAGTCCAATCATTGCTGCTCTTATGTGCATGTGGGGTGCGGGGCATCCACTAACCAGGGATGGGAAAATGGCCACAGGCCACATCCTAAAGAAAACTGACTGTCTAGCCACAAGCTACCATCAAATGTCAGAAGCAACACTGACATCTCTGCTAGAGAATTTTTTTCAAAAAACATAGAACAGAAACTTTATGTAAGAGAATGAGTTTTTGCTCTACCCTATCTAGCTTCTAAGAGGTTTGGGGGGTCAATAAAATAATGAGTACAAAAACCCTTTGAAAAACAGAAGGCATATGAGAGCAACACAATTATAAAGCCATCAAAGTACATTCCTGTGTGTTTTTTCTACCCAGATTACCTAAACTAGCATTGTTAGGTCTGGGGATGTATGTCAAGTTGGCAGAGTGGCTTGAAGCCCTGAGTTCAATTTCCAGCACAACAGAGACCAGTCATGGTGGCACATGCCAGGATTCCAAGCCTTCACAAGGCAGAGGCTAGCGATTAGGAGTTCAAGGTCACCCTTGGTAGCAAGTGTAAGGCCAGCCTGTGTTACATGATAGGCCACCCAAAAATAAAATTTTATTTTTTTTTGGACTTTCTTATTTAATTTTTTTCATTTTACATATAAACCCCAGTTCCCCCTCCCTCACCTTCTCCCACTACCCACATCTCCCCTTCCTTCCCCCCATCTACTTCTCATAGGAGTTAAGACCTTCCTTGAGGAGTCAACAAATCTCAACCTATTTCTCTAGTGCAGCTAAAATGCAACCAAAGACAGCTTGTGATAAGAAAAGCATACTGTTAAACTGATAAGAACACATGGACCCCAGACTGATGACTGAGGGGCCAGCATGGGACTGATTCAGACATCCCTCTCACTGAACCTGGGTGACAGAGAGGAGGCCTTGACAATCTGTGGGACCTTGGAGAGTAGAGCAGTATTTATTCCTGGCATATAGATGGACTCTGGGAACCCATGCCACGTGGATGGATGCTCTCTCAGCCTGGGGAAGAACCTGGGCCCTTCCTGGGATAAAGTGACAGACTCTGAAAATCCCTCATGGAAGCCCTTGCCCTCCCTGGGGAGCGGAGGGGGGGATGGAATGGGGGTGAGGAGTTGGAGGATTGGGGGGGTAGGGGAGGCGGGGAGGGAGAGGGAACTGAGAGTGACATGTGTAAAAAGTTAAATAAAAAATATGAAAAAAGAAAAGCATACTAGAGGAATTGTGTTGAGCATTCTTGAAGTATAATGTTCCTTGAGCTGCCATTGACATGGAGGTTTCTCAGAAGCACTGTTGTTTTCCTAGAGAAGCTATACTAGAGACTGGAAAAGTCATGCATAGATTCCTGTCAGTAACTCTGATTCTAACAGCCTGACAGACAGGTGCAGAGCTGAAGACAGAAATTACTTCAAATTCGTCTAAAGGCTCATTTTTGTTTGGTGTTTAGTATGTGCAATTGAAGAGCATTTCTTGAGTGCTCACAGTTGTCCAGATATTACAGTAAACCCTTTCTCTTTTAATCTTCAAATCCACACAATGCAAATCACTTCCTTTGACTGGAGAAGCAATAGTATAACTCAAGATTACACAATGACTACACTGAAGTGATACACATCTGATGCCTAATCTAATATTTTACCCAACTCCACACTCCAATACATGAAGCACACACGCAAATGTAAGATTGTAAACACTCCCCAGCTAATGTATAGAAGAGACTGAATTGACGCATGAAACTCTAATATTGGTGACTTTAAGTGCTAAGATGTTAGTTGATTTGATTTTCATTGAGTATTAATTTCAAGATCTAGAATCTACTTTTCTGTATTTTCTGTAGTTTATACTTTCACAAGATGTAGAATGAACTTCTTAATCTTTTATAGCAAAACCAAACATATTGTAAAATGAAATTTTTAAAAAATCATACATGAAAGGAATCAAGACCCAGCTGGTAAAACCTACAGAGGCAGCTGACCTATACAAGGGGAAACGCATGGACCCCAGACTGATGACTGAGAGGCCAGCATGGGACAGATCCAGACACCCCCCAAACTGGGAGTCAGAGAGGAGGCCTCGGCAATCTATGGGACCTTGGAGAGTAGATCATTATTTATTCCTAGCATACAAATGTACTCTGGGAGCCCATTTCACAAGGAGGGATGCTCTCTCAGACTGGACACATGGGGGAGGACCTAGGCCCTGCCCAGGATGATATGACAGACTGAAAATCCCCCATGGAAGGCCATAACCTCCCTGGGGAGCGAAGGGGGGATGGAGTGGGGTGGGGAATTGGGGGGATTAGGGAGCCAGGAGGAGGGGGAAGAGGGAACTTGGAGTAACATGTGTAAAAAGTTAAACTAAAAAGTTATTATCACAAAAAAACCATGCATGAGTAATCACTCGAAACATCTCAAAGATTTGAAGAACTCTTAACATGTCTATTCACAGCTCCATAAACAAGTACTGATTGTCTAAAGGTACTTCTTGAAGCACTTACACCAACTTCACCTTACTTCCTGCTTGCAAAGGTGTACCTTTCCTAAAAAAAATGAATGAATAAATAAATAAAATCCTAGGGTTTGCCGAATTCCTAAAGGAAACAGAGTCTAGCCCAGTGTGTCCCTGATGTTTCTCAGCTAGTTTTTCTGTTGCAATTGCTGCTACACTTGCTACAGCTGTTATAGCTGCTCCCTATTAGTCATGTTTCAGTTTCCATAGTTTCAGTTATCTGCTATAAACTGAGCTCTGAAAATGCTAAATGGAAAAATACCAGAAATAAATCATTGAAATGTTTCAAACTGCTAATTATCTAATGTGTTCACATTGTATAGACCACCTACCCATTAGCTACTTAGCTACCATCTTGATTATCAAATTGATGACTGTCTCAATATCACAGGGTTTGTGGGCCAGTAATCCATTACTTACTAATGGCTCTTCAGGTCAAAGTCATGACCCTGGTAAGGTTATTGTGATATATTCTTATCCTTGTTGTCTTTAACTGTCAACATGACACAGCCTAGAGTCACTTGATTTAAAAATGTCTTACTTAAGAGACAGTCCAGATCAGATTGACTTTGGTGATGGGATTGCAGCAACTGTTCAACTAATGTTCTGGCCCTGTCCATCTTCATTATCCTAGACATCACCACTCAATAGCTCCATACCTCCCCTCTTACACAGTCATTTCATCGACTGTTCCAATGTACTTTATGGCCTGTGTCTCTGCTGTGTATGCCATATAGTATATTACATGTATAACTATGAGTCCAGAAGTAAAGACTTCATTAGGTCCCTGTGCCTGGTAGACCCAGATAGCCACAAAACCTCTTTTCTACTCTGGATTCCCGATCAAAGTCCCACCAAGCCAGCTCCACCAGAGCCCAAAGAAGAAGGAGAATCACTGCACACCAAGAAGTGCTAATATGTCAAAGTCAAGTTATGTCAAAGTCAAGACCAGAAGAAACTAACTACATTTATGCCAAGATGTGAGAATGCAGAGGAAAGATAATTCCAAGCAAAATTCTTTCTCCAGTGTTCTTATCAATAACAAGCATGTGAAGACCTCAAAGGGATAACATTTCATCCATTTGGAATAAAAAAGAAAAGTTAGAGATGGGGTGGCAGTTAGGAGACATGTAACTCCAGAGGAAAGCTGTATCCTCTTCATTAGAAGGCATTTTCCTCTAAGCCATTACAAACACAGTGGAAAAATAAGTGGCAGATGTAACACACACATCCCCCTTGAATTAGGTAAAATCCTGGTGCCTGCAGTTTTGTTTCATCGTGTGCTACATACATTTCTATGAATTTATCGGTTTTGATACAAGTAGAAAATATGCATCATATTTCCAAAGTTTCTGAAATATAAAGCAGTATCAATTACATTAAAAAGAGGTCCAGGAATTATGGATATAGCTTATTCAGTAGTGTTTGCCATACAGGCATCAAGACCTGAGTTTCATCCTCTCATAGAGGATGAATCCCATATAGAAAAAAAGCCAGACACTGAGAGGTAGAAACAGGATACTTCAGGTTTGCTGGCCAACAAGCCTAATGCATCTGTAAATTCTAGGCTCATTGAGAGATCCTGCCTCAATGAAACAAGATGAAGGGAAACTGAAGAAGACAGTCATCAACCTTTCACGTCTACACACATATGTACACACACACCTCACTCCAAATACGTCTGCAGTTTATGTGGCCATCTTCTTCCGAAAGCATTACTCAGTGCTTAGATGTCCAGGGAGTAAAAGATACTGACATGAGGGACCCCTGATCAGTTTCATTTTACTTAATGAACATCATAACAGTGTCAGGCTTAAAGGAGCCATTCAAAACTATTCACACTATTTTCCAAACAGGAAATGTCCAGAAAATCTGAAAACACATGCCATCATGGCCATGGACTTTGGATTAGGAAGAATCCAGAACACACATGATTCACCCTTGTCCTCAAGCTTGGATGACAAATAATATTAAATAACTTAATCACATACATTATCTGGAATGCTATCCCAGAAAATGCACACCAATGACTATTTATTCCATGATGAACTTGAAGGCATAATTACAAGAAGTAAAACTATAATGAAGAAAACTAAGTCTTCCTTAGCAATACTCACTGTGTCTAAGCTGAGCACCTTAAATGAGGGTACATGCTCTCCTGCAGCCTTACTTCCTTTCTTGAATTTGGAGATAGTGAATATTTCCCATGATCTCCTGGCTCTTGGGTAAGGGCAGCACCCAAGACCAATTAGCTTGTGTGATGACTGAATGTGTACTTTCTATTTTGAAGCAAGTTCAGAGAATATGAAATTTACATATGATAACATATTAAAAATTGTCAAACACTTTTGTTCAGGGACTTTGTGGGCTATTGTATATGTGAGGTATGAAGTCTCCTCATGGCTCTGTCCATGCATGACATCTATCCTTGAGCAAGACACATGACTCTCCTAAATGTAGTCTCCGTATACTATTATCCAGAAACTCAACTCTACCTACCTTACTGCAGGTGGTAATATTGCAGAGAAATCAAAGCAGGCATCTTTGTGGCTAATTATGGATTTTAACAAACCTACCTATTCTCACTTAAGGGACCTGACCCAAAATGTAGCAAACATTATTCATCTAAGACAAACAACTGCAGCAAAAAATCAGTGCTACAAAATATTTTCAGTGGTTAACTGACATTGGATATTATTCATTAAGGGACTTTTATTTTATATCGACACTTGTCAATGAGAATAATGAATGCTCAATCTTCAACTGTCCAATACAATGTTATTCTTTTCATTATTGTTTAAATGTTTATTTTATGTGAGAGTATGTACATGTGTGTACACACCTGTATACATGCAGAGTACAGAAGAGGGCACAAAGTGTCCTCCCCATCACTTTCCACCTACTCCTTTGAATCACAGTCTCTGAATCTAACACTTGCGTTTTCTCAACTAGACTGGAAGCCAGTGAGTCCTAGTGATCCTCTTGTCTCCATCCCCTTGAAATGAGTGCTTCAGTATGCTCAGGATGCCTGGATTATTATATGGGTGCTGGGATACAGACTCCAGGCTTCATGGTGCACAGCAGGTGCTCTTTACTAAGCCATCTATTCTGCCCCTGTTTTCATCTCTCAAAGCTAGAGACAACTTGTCTCTGGACTGCAACATGACACTTGATAGTGATATCCCTTTATATAGTTTCTATCAGAATTCATAATTGGCAACAAAGCCATTCTGAAGCCAGGAAATGTTTTACAGCCAACAACTCACTCTTCTCACTAAGTTTGCTGAACAGTTTTGCTTGACAAAAATCTAACAGAGTTGGGGCTAAAGAGGTGGTCCAGTGGTTCAGAGCTCAAACTGCTCTTGCAGAGGACCCAAGTTTCCACATTATGAGTCTCACAACTGTCTTTCACTCCAATTTCAGTAGATATGGTACCTTCTTCTGGCCTCCATAGGCACTTGCTCTCACATGCATATATCCACACACAGATATAAATACATACACACAAGTAAAAATAAAAAACCTTAAAAATATTAAATGGATTCGAGACTCAATGCAATCCCAATCAATCCCCTACTTACATTAAAACACAAAATTCTTGCCAGGTGGTGGTGGTGGACACCTTTAATCCAAGAACTAGGGAGGCAGAGGTAGGCGGATCTCTGAGTTCAAGGCCAGCTTGGTCTACAGAATGAGTCCCAGGACAGCTAGGACTACAGAGAGAAGCCCTGTCTAGAACATACATATACACATTCCCAAAAATCATCACCATCATCATCGTTTTGAAAATCTTTCTGATTTTAAAACACACACTTAATAGTAATCAAGGTTGTGTGGTACTGAGATACAGGCACAGAAAACAAAGGGAACAAAAAAAAGGTTCAGAAATAAATGCTTGCATATACAGCCAATTGAGCTTCAAGAGGGAAAGGACAGTCTTCCAACTGTGCTAGGGGAACAGTATCTGTACTAAAGAATGAAGCTGTGGACTTTCCTTCGACCACATGTGAAAGTTAACTCACAGCAGACTAAGGATCTAAGCCAACAGAAATTATAAAACTCAAAACTTTTCTGCTGATCCAGGGAAACAAGGTGGAAAGGAACTTACAGGAGAAAATATCTGCAAGTCATGTCTTTGATGAGAGATTAACATGCAGAATCCATAAGGAACAGATAGCCTAATTTTAACTGGGTCAAATGACCTGAATTAACAATTGTCTGAAGATATATAAATGACTAATGTTGTGAATGATTTTTCCATATGAAATATCTCTTACTGGCTCAGGTGGAGTCTGGTTGGAGAAAGTAGTCTCTAGAGGGTGGATCTTAAAGTTCTATAGGCTGGGCCCACTTCCTATTGTCACTGTACTTCCTGACTATGGATGCCTTACTCTCCTATGGCCATGCCTTCTTTGTCATAATAGAATGTATCCCTTTTTGAGCCATAAGCCCAAATAAATCCTTCCTCCCTTAAATTGCTTCTTCACAGGCACTGGTCAAAGCAATGACTAAAGTAACCAATCATGCATTACATATATGAAGAAATGTTCAACCATACCACCCGAGAATTAAAACTCAAAACCACAATGAGATCTCACTTAGCAGTTAGTAGGATGGTCAGCAACAGAAGAACAGAAAACATGTCTTTCATGAAGCAATAGGGAAATACTTGCCCATTTTTGATGAGACGATAAGGGAATTCCTCAAAAGTTAAAAATAGAACCTCCATGTGATTCAACAACCTCACTTCCTGGTTGTTTTCTTAGTTTATTCTATTCTAGAAACTAAGACAACAACAACAAACATAGATGGGCCCCATAAAGAACAGAAATTTGTTCCTCATAGGCATGAAGGCTAGATATCCAAAACCAGGAGCCAGATGTCAGAGTCTAGTGAAGTCACCTTCCAGACTATAGATTGCTGCCTTCTAACTGTGTCTTCCCATGAGACAAAGATAGCTAGTTCTGGCCCTTTTTTGTAGGAATGCTAGTCTCATTAATGAGGGCTCTACCTTAATGATACAATTGTCTCCCCAAAGCTTCAAACCCTGGTCTTGATGATTGTATTTCAATATATAAATTGTGGATAGGCTATGCAACCCATAACACAGGTATATATTCAATATATTCAAAGCAGGATCCAAGGAAATATTTACATGTGTTCCCACTGAATTATTCCTCATAGCCAAAGATTAGAAGAAATCCATATGGCACAAACACAAACATACATGCACACAAATACATGTATACACAATAATACATCAAACACGCATGTGTGCATATACATGGACATGTAAATATATGCACATACACTTGGCCACATTCATGAACATACATTCACATGCATGTACATACATGTGAACAGATACGTGTATGCACAAATGAACATGGGCACACAGAATAGTATTAGGCTTTTTAAAAGAAGGGAATTTTGCTACATGCTACAACAAATCTTTAAGAATAAGCAAAATATTTAAGCCTAATCTAACAAAGGGGAACAAAGCTAGAGGCAAAAGATGGAGAACACAGATGGCAATGAGTTCAGACATGGTACACCAAATCACAATGAGGTAAGTCAGCTGGAAAAAGACAATCAAAGTTTGGTTCCAGCTCATACAGAGCATATGAAAAGTCAAAATGACATTAAACAGAAAGGGGAATTCCAACTTTAAGAGGTGATAGAGAAGGAGAATTCACATTTTAGAACTCTCAATTTTGCAAAATGACAAAGTTCCAGATCTCTGGTGTCCAACAAATTTAGTGATGCCACACTGTAGAAAGATAAAAGACATCCAACAGTTTTTAAAAATCCAAAGGTGGAGAGACAACTCACTGGTTATAGCATTTGTGATGCAAGTGTGAGGACCAGTCTTTGGGAGTCCCCAAAACATGCAAATACCAGGCCAATGTGTAAGCCCAGCTATAATTCCAGCTGCAAAGGCAATGGCAGGACCCCCAGAGCAAGCTGGCTGGGAAAACTAGTCATACATTAAGTGCTTAGTTTGATTGCCAGATCCTGCCAGAGTCATTGATGATAATTCTCAACATCAACCTCGGGCTTCCACATGCATGCACACCCACTCACGTGTGCCTGCACACATCCATACACGAAATGCAAAAAAAATAAAATCGAAAGTAGTCAATATTAGGTCTATAAAACACTGATGCAAAATAGCCTACCTAAATTATCACTCAAGAACTGTTTTAAGTGATATAACACTAATCACTAAAATTTAGTGCACAAAGATGGCAGGTACTGAGAAAAATAACTTCTCTGTGTATCAATTCATTTAATAATACTAGTAGTTGCAACAGGAATCATTATCATTATATATGACCCAAAGCTTAGCTCATCAAACCCTGTCAGGAGTCCCATGAATCCAAGTTCATGCTTCAGTTAATTATACAATGCAGTAGCTAAAACCTTCTGATTACACACTTACCTAGACTGTAGAATAAAACCCCTGATGGATAGCACCTGTTCTAGCTACATTTCTGTGTTTCCGTGCTAGAACACTCAGAACAAAAGAGAGAAAGGGGTTTACTAGGCTTACAGAACACACAATCCATCATCCAGAGAATCCTGGGCAGGAACTCAAAATAGGAGCCTGAAGTAGAAACCATGGAGGAATACTGTTTACTGACTTGCTCTCCCTAGCTTGCTCAGGTCCACCTGTCCAGGGATGGCCCTTCCCTCTGGGCTGGCCTTTCACAGATCAATCACAAGTCATGAAAACACCCCATAGACATTCCCACAGGCCAATCTGGTTGAGGTAATTCTTCAATTAAGATCTCCTCTTTCCAGGTTTGTATTAAGTTGACAAAAACTAAGACACTGCCTTTTACTAGTTGCAACAAAACCCACTTGACAGGACCAAGCAAGTAAGAGGCACTGGTTCATAAAAAGGGGTATGGGGTGACAGCAGCTGAGGAATGACACCTAAGACTGTCCTCTAGACTCCACATAGGTATACATATATACATAAAGAAAGAGGAATAGGAATGGGGAGGGCACCATTGAGAACTACACCCAATGAATCAAACTGAATAGAGGTTTAAAAAACAACAGCTCAAAGGTAAACTATAACTAACACCTCAAATATTGGGGGGAGGAGTCCAATGTAATAGATGTCATCTGGAGAGAGCTTTGAGTTCTTAAAATAATGCCCAAGTCTCTCAGGCTCCAGAACACGATATGATGTAGCCATCTGCTTACTGTCCAGAGAGCAATTTCAGGACTGGAAAGTTATGTGACTCTGTCCCCAATGGGCTTTTACTGCAGCTCTTATCCAAATGTGGGAAGTGGGGGTGCTGGCCAACTCTCCCCCTGAACACTCTGGGAGCTTGGCAAGAGCCAGGCTGCAGCCAAGTCTGCCTCTCACTTGGGGAATTGGCAGAGAGCTGATCCCCTTTGCATGCAGGCACCCATCCACAGAGCTCTCCCACCTCCAAGGCTCCTCTTCCAGAGATTCTGCAGTGGACAGAGGCACGGCCTGTACAGCAAAGCCCTAGGGAGGCCTCTCCAAGAGGGAAGCTTCCTGTGCAAACCACCAGCTCTGCAGCAGTTTGACACAAATACATCCAGATGCTGGGATCTGACTGCAGGCTCCAACTCCAATCACAACCACAGGGATGTCTTTTTTCCCCTTTATTCTACAGTAAATCAATATAATGGGGTTTCTGGGGACATGAGGAAGGACAGCATGTACTTGGCTTCACAGCAATGGGGCCACTTATGCAAGCAGGTCTTGCTCTGTCTCTGTTACCCCATTAGGAAAAGGTTCCCCATAATTACCCAGGAGACACTTTGGATCTTGGTTATCCAAGTGACAAAAACACAATTGTCACATCAAGGAATCTGGCCCCAAACTGGAAATGACTGTCACTGTACCACTACAATATCAAGCCAAGACACTTTAATACTGAGCCCCAGGCGTTTGTTGGGTGGAGTTAAAGTGAAGCCCCCAGAGGGGCAGTAAAATATGAAGTCTTTATTATTATCCTAAGACTTTAGGTTATTTGTCTTTCATATATTTATATTGCTATGAAATATGCAAAGATAAGCAGTGGTGGTAAGACAAACTATTTTGGACGACCCAAAGAAAGATAGCCTTTGCCAAGAGTAGTGGTTTCATCTATGAACAGAACGCAGAAAGGAAAAAAAGGTAAGTATTTTCACAGCTCCTTATTAAGAAACCCTCCAAGACAAGATCCCACCAAGTATCAGGATGTGGGATTAACCTGTAAGAGGGCTTCAGTTGAAACTAATAAGCTCCTAGGCTGCAGATGCCCAAGGACTTGAACAGCATCCTTCTTATCCTTGAAGCTGAAAAATATAGGACCCCAGACCCAGAGGCAGATTTGTGTCAATGAACTGTTGGCAACCAGGCCCTTGAGCCAAGAACAGGGAGCAGGTACTGCACTGCACACAGCAAGGGGAGAGCTGCCCTGGAGCCACGATGTGGCCTACCCAGAGTGCACACCAAAGCAACAGAAGAGCAATGAGGATGCCTGTAAAAGTTTATGTGCCTGGAGTCCTGCTGCTGTCTGTACCTCCATAACTTTTTCTCATTCTCCCAGTCAACCTTGACAATTGCCCAGAAATTTCTAAAGCATCAGTCAGGCAGTCACTTTACCCTGAGAGTTCACAACCACCATTTTCTGTACCCAGAAGAGGGACAGCTTCCCCAATCCACTTGAATACCTAACAGATAGCCATTGGTATTCTAACTGACAGTAGGAGCAACTAGAGAGTCTAAGACCCTTGTCATTGACCCTGAAGCTCCCTGATTAGACTAGACTGGCTGACCAGTGAGCTCCAGAGGTCCTCCTGTTTCTACCCAACATCAGTTTGTTTGTCTTCCATCAGCCTGCTTCCCCAATCCACATGAATACCTAACAGGTGGTTATTGGTTATCTAAATGACAGTAGGATCAACTAGAGAGTCTAAGACCCTTGTTTTGAATCCAAACAAACCATCTAAAAACCATGGGTAATGGAGCTAAAATAGAGATGGGTGAAACCATATACACTGAATAAAGACAGAGAGCTCTGGTTTAGATTGTGGGCTGAGAAAATGGCTTTGTCAGTAAGTCACCTGCCACAAACACAAGAAGCTCTAAGTTCAAATTCATAGTAACTATGTGAAATCAAGGTGCAGTACATATCCGTAACCTCAGCACTAATGTTGGGAAAGGACAGGAGGACCTCTGGAGCTCACTGGTCAGCCAGTCTAGTCTAATCAGGGAGCTTCAGGTTCAATGAGAAGAAAACAAAGTAGAGAGCATTTTAGTGCAGCATCCAACATTAACCTTTGACTCCATATGCATATATACTCATGTGTACATGAACAATTTTACACATATACAGACAACATACTATACTACTTAGAGTCAATTTTATAGAATACAGAAAGATCTCAATGACTTCTGATTGTGATGTATAACTATGTCTTTCTAACAACTTAAAAATGCATAACTCTTCTACAGGGACCAAAATCCTCCAATACAACCAAAGAAGAGAAGAAAGCAACACAGCTTTCAGGAAGACCATAGGAAGTTCTGGAAAAGGGAAGGAAAGGAGGGCGAGAGGGATTAAAGAGAGAGGAAGGAGGATAGAGAAGGGAAGGGAGGGAGGGAAGGAAGGAAGGAAGGAAAGAAGGAAGAGAAAGGAGGGAGGAGCAAGCAAGTAAATATTCTTATCACACAAGAAAACAGCCTAAGCACCAGCACATGGTAAATATTAACATACAAACCGGGGCTGCAGACTCTGTAGATTATTTATAAACGCACCACTGTTGGTACACAGTACCTCAGTGAAAGCTGAAGCCTAACATTATATAAGGTTTGAATAAAAGCAGACCACATAAGCACTGCTTTTGTCAAAGATGATTTACTCTGCCAAGAACGTGTGAGTCCTGCGACTGTGCCTATTATTTATCAAAAAACAAGTTATGTAATTCTCTGAAAAAGAAATGCATCCTTGATTAAATTAAGCTTTAATGCCAGTTATTTATGGTTCCTGGAAAGTCTTTCTTTCTTTTTCTTGTAAGTTGTATTCCATAATTTAAGCAAACCTGAAAGTTGCATAGTGAGGTGCAGGCACAGCACAGTCAGCATCTTCTCATCTCTTAATTGGGAGAGAGTAGGAGCTGCAATCCTCCCAAAGTGGCAGCCACATGGACCAGTTTTCCTGAGCTCCCCATGCCTGCCACCTCCTCTGGCCTCTGCACGAGCATCCATCTTCATAGCCCCCAAGTCCAGCTTAGACATGGGCTTTTCCCACAGTAAGGTCCCCAAGACAAATGTACTGCCGGCCAAGCAGGACCACAGGACCAACTCCAAACTTTAGCCATCTTCCCTGCATTGACCCACACAGGGCTGAACTCTGATGTGAAGGCAGATTCTCCAAGAAGGTGGCAATGAGATAGAAAACTTCCTTCTGCATCATATGATGTGCCCTCAAACCTGACCAATTTAACCACAAGCTTTTCCAGTGTATGGATATCCATCCTTTAGATAGTTGGGTCTTTGGATTTCCAAACTGCTGACTCACCCAGGAATTAAGATTCAATATGAAATTGTCTTCAGCTGTGGGAGAAACTCAAAGACTTACAGAAACTTTGACTAGTATCAGCTGACCTCATTAAGAATAATCCCTTCCCTTTGGCCCCTGTTCTCTTATAACTGGGATTGGAGCCAAGACAAGACAGAAAATAAAACAAAGGAAGAGGCAGTGTATTAGGCAGTGCCTCTGCTGTAATATATTAGGCAGTGCCTCTGCTGTAGATCCCAGGTGAGTCCAAACTCATGATCCTCCTGAACTTCCTGTGTGAAAACTGACTGAGGAAGACATGTTGCAGAGATGGATGAGGAAAGAGGAAATGAGAGGAGATGCACATCCCAAGTGTGAAGTAAGATCACAGGAAGCCCGTGGGTGGAGAACTTCAACCAGTCCTTTGGAGTTACCACTTAGCAGCCACAAGTAGCCTTCAGATACTGGGTTAGGAAAGATGTGGGCATGGAGCCACTGGGGACACCAAGTACAGACCATGTACTTGGATGTTACTATGACATAAACAGGTTAGCAAAAAGGAACTTTCTGGTAGTGAGGATGAAGATGTGTAGAGCAATGAGGTTCAGGGAACTTGGTGAAAGCAAAAGTGTCATAGTGGTGAATGAAACTAATCAAGACATGGGGACAGCTAAATGACCTTTCAATGACTTTCCTGAATATGGACCTAACACTGTGTCTCCCACAGCTGAAGACAATTTCATATTGCATCTTAATTCCTGGATGAGTCACCAGTTTGGAAATCAAAAGCCCTAATTACCTAAAGGATGGATATCCATACACTGGAAAATATGCAGTTATATCTCATCTATCTAAAGACAAAACTAGAAAGAGAAAGAGGGGAAATGAAGCTTCCTGCAACCAGAATACAAATCAGTTTAATGTGCACCATGTGACAAGCCATGGACTTTTGGTTGGCCAGATTCTGTCCCTGGTCCTTCCGGATTCATCGTGGCATGAAAAAGATCAACAAATTAGAAGAATTACAGATTTGAATACAATTATCTCACTACTAATCTTCCTGCTTAGACCATATCATATCCACACCATCCAGTTTCCTGTCCCTCAGCCCACAGCATCTATTTTATGCCCATGCTTCATGTTTATTAGACCTGTCATTCCATCTGGCAGCTCCTGTGCAGTATCATTTCTCCAAGGCAATTGCTGGGTTGATTGCTTTAGTATTCTAGTTGAGGCATACTAGAGCCAACTTAGATGATGCATCCAACTGTCTCCAACTTGACTACAACATGGAAAGCATATGCTCTGACACACTTTAGGGAGCTCTAATGTCTCTTAAATAACTCCAGATCCCTCTGTAAAGATGCAAAGAGACCTCTCAGAGATCCCAGACTGGGTTTCAGAGCCCACTATTCATCAGGAACTTGTCACTGAGAAAATGACTTGACCTTCCACACCACATGATAGATCATTGATATTTCTCTCTTGGTCTTTGTGAAGATGGATAAAACAATGGATAAAGGTGCCTACAACACTCCTCACTGAGGACTGGTAATTATTATTATGTATTTGTATAAGTATTGACTTCATCATATTGCACTAGTTACTTTTTATTGTTGCTGGGATCAAATATCCAACACGAGACAACTTTAGAGAGTCGGAGTTTATTTTGACTCACAGTTGAAGGGCTACAGTTCATCACAGCAGAGAAGGCATGGTAGCAAAGAGTGAGGAAATTGGTCATAATGCATCATGTCCATAGTGAAGAAGCATAGACAGGGATGGAAGTTGAGCTGGGCTAAGAAACCTTGAGCCCCACAATGACCCACTTCACTTCATCCAATTAGGGTCCACTTCAAGGCCTATATGCAGCTAGGGACTTGATATGTTCAAACATATTGACCTATGGGAGGCATTTCACACTGAAACTTCCATATATGTAATCTGATATTTAACTATTAACAGTATCTTTGTGATATTAAATGAAACAAAAATAATTACTGAATTGATCTTAATTATGCAGTAAATGATGTAATTCATTTTAGCATGTTAATTCATCATCACCATCATTATTATTTGACATGATGACAAAGTAAAAGCAAAAGAGAAGACTCTCTAAAGATCAAATATCAGGAAAATCTGAGAGAATCATAAAGCCTACTGTGCATCAGTAACAAAGGAGGTAGAGTAATGAAGGAGAGAAATGGAGAGAAATTCAAGTCCAAAATCACAGGAAAAACTGTGAGCTGCAGACTGCACAGAGTAGCCTAATATACAGAGCAGAAGATGGAGGGGAGCTGGTAACAGGTATGTCACTTGTGCCCAGCTCACACATTTCCTTCCAGGAAGTCCCCAACAGTCAACCCACTTTTCCTGGCTACTGCAACAGAGAATCCTCCTTCACAACATGGTCCTGGGCTCTTGGTCCCAACCTCTTTCTCACCAGTGACCTGAACTTCTCTTTCATTTGCTTGTAACTTGTCACATCAAGAATACTCTGGATAATTCAACTCAATGGGTCACACATACTCAACAAGAAAAAAAATGAAGAAAAGAGAAGAAGGGGGAGAAGGAGGGAAAGGAAAATGAGAAGGAGGAAGAGGAAGAGAAGAAGGAAGGAAGGAAGAAAAAGAAAGAAAAGAAAGAAAGAAAGAAAGAAAGAAAGAAAGAAAGAAAGAAAGAAAGAAAGAGAAGAAGCCTTAAGCAGGAGGAGAAGGTAGGTAAGATAGGGCATGAGGTGAAAAATTACTTGTTTATTACGTGTGTGTGTGTGTGTGTGTGAGAGAGAGAGAGAGAGAGAGAGAGAGAGAGAGAGAGAGAGAGAGAAGCTGTCAAAGAATTAAAAATAAGTTTGACACATTAAGAAAGTGGAATAAAGGGAGTGGCAACCTCAGGCAAGATTCCACCCAGCTAAATTTCCAAGTTGTGAAAAAGAACTAAAGAAAAACTTAGATCTGGGTATGGTGGGACACATGGGACACACCTTTAATCCCAGCACTGGGAATGCAGAGGCTGGATCTCTGAGTTTGAGGCAATCATGTTTACAGAGCAAGTTTCAGGACAGCTAAGCTTCAGGAGTGAGAGACAGGAAACTGGTAAAGATATAATTGAAAGAGGGAGCCAAAGTCCAAACCCAGAAAGCAGTAGAACTTGGCAACTTTGGCCACATGATTCTGGGTTTAGAGTTAAGGATAGAATAAAGGAGTTACAAAATAAAGCCACTAAGGCCAAGCATGTGTCAGGGGTGTCCCTCAATGGAGACCTAATAGAGAGGCCACTGCATAAAGATGTGAATTTGAAGCCTGGATTGCCTTGGGGAACCCAAGATGTTAGAGATGCCAGAGTTGTGGGATACCTGCTGAGGATAGCTGCTAACAGGGAATGGAACTAGCCCAAGAGAAAGAAGTGTGTTGTAGTCAACAAACCTGAACAGAGTTGGAAATCTGGAAAGTATTTTGATATCAGACATGGAGACGCAGAGTTTGGAGTTTGCCTAGCTGGTTTTTGGTCTTGCTTTTGTTCAATATTTCACCACTATGCTCCCTTCCCTGAATTTTTAAATGGTAATGTATATCCTGTGTCATTATATGTTGGAAGTATGTGATCTGCTTTTTTATTTTATTTTTACAGGGGGATTACAATTAGGAGACTTTGGACTTTGAAATAAGTTTGAGACTGTTATAGACTATGGGGACTTTTGAAGTTGAATTGAATACTTTTTTTGCATTATGATATGGCTATAAGTCTTTGGGGGCAGGGAGAAGAATGTGTTAATTTGAAAGAAAATGGTCCCCAAAGGGAGAGGCACTATTAGGATGTGTGACCTTATTGGAGGAAGTGTATCACTGCAGAGGCAGGCTTGAGGTCTCTTCTGCTAAAGCTTCCCTCGGTAGCAGTCAGTTGACTTCCTGTTGCCTCTGAGTCAAGATGTAGACTTCTCAGCTCCAGCATCATGTCTGCCTGCCTGCCACCATGCTCCCCGCCATGATGATAATGGACTGAACCTCTGAAACATTAAGCAAGCCACCCTCAATTAAATGTTTTCTTTATAAGAAAAAAAGTAAGTTTGAAAGTAGAAATACCACCCCTGTAATTAAAAGCCTTAGCATTCCCATGTCACAGACGTGAAATTCAGTCAGAAACCACATAGGCACCTTGCACTGTCCTGCAGGCATATCAAGGTTATGATAAATCCTTTTTCTTGGTCAACCTAAGAGAATTCCATCCTAATACAGAGTTCTGCTGAAACCATGACAACCACTGTTTGAGGTCAAAGATTCTCACATCCTGCCTAGTGCATCACCTAAAAACACTGGTATTCGGTATGTAGAGCGGTCCTCATCCCTAACATTTATCACTCTATAGTGAGTCCAAGAACAGCATCAGCAACACACAGGTGAAAAAACAGTGAGTGATACATTTCACACCAGGCAGCAATGACAGGAACATTGATTCCCATCTTGGAGACACTGGAAAGCTAAATGAGGTAATGCAAATAAAGGGTGTAAGAAACCATTGGGCTCACTGGCATCAGGAACTGAGATCTCTCCTTGATTCCTTCTCTTCTTGGGCCATCTCAAGAACTTGTGAGGGTCTTCCAACTCTCCTGAATACAAAGAACTTTAAGAGGAAGCCACAAACCCAATCTAGTCCTAGCTTCTCAGGATCCTAGCTTCAGAAGATATCATAATGACAAAGGCAGAGGTGAACCAATGTAATTAGCTTCATGAGGAAACAGCAGTTTAATGAACCTTTGTTCAATCTGTCCCAACAAAGTCTCTTGATATTTGAAGCATTCCTGAAGATGAACAAAGGTAACATCAAGACCAGGGTCTTGCTTCTTCTCTGGAGCACAGTCGGGCAGCACAGATAAGGTGTGATAGTTGGGAAGGTCATGAAGAGCAAGGACAGTTCTAAAAGACACAAACGACACTTGTAATAGATGTACTTATTCAGTCTGGAGAGAGACAGTGCAGAAATAGGCCCAGAAACACACATATCATGAGACAGTAGCGGGCAAGTACAGACATCCAATGTATAGTGCAAGGGGAGCAGGTTAGAAGTCCTTTGAAAAAATATTAAGGATATATTCCCATGTTATACTGTATACAGAAATGATGTTATTGGTGTATTAAGAACCCCAAGATTTTTAGTAAAACTTTTGATAATTTTTAAATTACTTAGAGCAATGGCAGTAACCAGTATTGTTGGGGGGGACAACTAAAGGGATGTAACTTACACTTGGCAATGAGCTTTTTATTTGAGAAAATTACTGCATCTGGGAGAGAGTCATGATCCCACCTATATAAGGCAGCTCCATTTGAACTCTTTTTCTTTTTTTTTAAAGTTAAAAATTCCTTAATTTTTTATTCCTGGTACCACTACCACAATTTACAGGGCAATATACCTGATGTAATGAAAAGAAAAAGGCAAAGCTACAACAGACAAAAGACCCCAGGAATGTACATCTAATTGACACTACAACAGACAAAAGACCCCAGGAATGTACGTCTAATTGACACTACATCGCATTGATCAATAGCTGCACTTTTTGCAAACTGTGGCTATGACCGTCCTGAACAAGAAGGGTTTCCTATTTAAGCTGCAGTAACTTTTCTGACTATGGATCATCGTTCCTCCTGTGGCAGATTTTTACAGTTGCTCTAATGCATTCAGGACAACTGCCTCAAAGTAACCTGTACTTTCCTGACAACTCCTTACTCTCTCTCTTGCTAATAACTGTAGTCCTTTTCTGTGGTATTTTTTAAAAACCTTCTGCTACCATATCCATCACTTCCACTACCAGATCCATAGCCACCACCATAGGGACCACCTGAGCTTCTTCCACCAAAACTGCCCCCTTTCATGGGTCCATAATTTGATAGCTGTTGTCCATTATAAATTCCAAAGTCATTATAGTTCCCACCACCACCACACCACCATAGTTACCTCCACCAAAATTTCCTCCTTCCATATCCACCACCCTGGTTTCCATATCCTGGTCCACCACCACCATAGCCTCCTCTACTACTGTAACCAGGACACTACCATATTTGCCACAATCACCTCCAAATTCATTATATCCACCATCACCACCTCCATAACTGCCTCTGCTGCCACCATCTCTACCACCATAGCCTCCTCTTCCACCAAAGTTTCCACCATGACCAAAATTACCCCCACCACCTCCAAAGTTTCCTCCACAACCCATAAAGTTGCCAGATCCACCTCCATGGCCTCTTGGTTAGAAAGGGCCTTTTTCACTTCACAATAATGCCCATTAATAGTGTGGTATTTCTGAACAATGATTTTATCAACTGTGTCATGATCACCCAAAGTTACAAAAGCAAATCCTCTTTTGTCCATTCTGTGTGTCTTCCATAACATCTATGGTTTCAATCTTGACACGCTTTTCAGAGTAGTCTCTCAAATTATATTCTTCTGTATCTTCTTTAATACCACCAACAAAAATTTTCTTCACTGTTAAATGGGCACAGGCTTTACAGCATCCTCAAACAGCTCCCTTTGGTTCTACCACACGTCCATCAACCTTGTGTGGCCAAGCACACATCCACCTCTTCAACACAAGATTAGGTCACAAAACCAAAGCCCCTGGAATGTTTTGTTTGGGGGGTCTCTCATTACCACACAGTTCTGTAAGTCTACACCATTTCTCAAAATGTTCTCGTAATCTATCATCTGTGGTTTCAAAGCTCAGACCACCAATAAACAGTTTCCTCAACTGTTCTGGTTCCTTTGGATCATGGCTCTCCTTCCCTTGGAGGTGGCAGTGATGGCGGAAGTCAGGCTGGGGGAGACCAGGCAGCAGTTTACCTCCATTTTGAGACAGGACTCGCCACTTCCAACTCGAGTTCAATATCTTGAACTCTTTCTTAAGTGTGTGTGTGTGTGAGTGTGTGTGTGTGTGAGTCTGTGTGTGTGAGTGTGTGTGTGTGAGTGTGTGTAGTATGTTATGTATGGTGTATGTGTATGTATGGTATGTGTGTGTGTGTGGTATGTGTGTGTATCGTATGTGTGTGATGTGTGTATATGGTATATGTGTGTATATGGTGTGTGTGTATGGTATGTGTGTGTGTTGGCTACTGGAGGAGGGAGAGTACATCTTCTTCAGGAATCTAAAGCTATAAGCCTCAACAAGGTTTGATTTTAGGAAAACACATACTAAGCATTTGAAATTACTTAAAAATTTATAACTAAGTCTTGTGCTCTTTAGGTTAAGATGACAGGAAAATGGCGGAGAAATTAGGGTAGAGGCTATTTATTTGAAGAGACTATAATCAGAAAAGTGCTCATGGGGTGGTTCTGGCATTAGTCATACTCCTCCACTGCAGAGGCATATTCATATTTATTATTGGCTTCTCACTTTATCCACAGCATTGCTTTAAATATCTAAAGTCCCGCCGTGTGTGTGTGTGTGTGCGCGCGCGCGTGCGTGCACATGTGCGCGCACACGCATGTGTGTATGTGTACATGCACAGGCACACATGCATGCATATGCTTCTTTTCATTGTTTTTATTGACTTTAGCCAGCATTAAAAAGCAATGGGTTTCATTATGATATGACATTTTCATACATATATATCATTACACCTTGCTTTTATTCGCCCCCCCACTTCCGTCTCCCCACTCTTGTTGGCTCCTTTCCTGTCCCAAATAGTCTCCCATTCTACTTTCATGGCACATATATTCCATTTTCCTTTCTTGCCCCTCCCTTTAAATCTTTTCTCCTCCTCTCCTAGCCCTCCCCTTTTCATGCCTTACATATATGCCTATGCTTCGTTGCTAAAATTCCTTAAGCCATGTCTTAGACAATGTCTCCCCTGCTCCTAAGGTCCCAACTACAAACCAAAGTACCGATTCCACCAGAGTTTACTCTGGGGAACCCATGAGTTTACAAACACAGAGCAATTGGTAAGGGGTTATGGACAGGACTTAGAGCAGGTACACCAAACAGGGACAATGGCTCTCCCCTGAACACACAGATGAAACTCCCTCCAGGCTTCAACAGCTCTTATACTGAGGTCACATGAAGAACTGAATACAACTGATTGGGTGGAGTGTCTGGATATGTAAGTGAGGATCTCATGATACTTCCCACCTCTCCAGCCAACAAGCCTAGTTGTGATGATCTTTTACAAGTAAACACAGCTCATAAAGATGGCAGCAGTTTGGCTTGGAGGATACTTCAGTACATCATACATACGTCAATGTGTGTTTAAATTCAGATTCTGTATGAGAGAAAACAAACACTGTGTATCTGTGTCTGAGTCTGGCTTCTTTCATTTTGTAGGATATGTCATTATTTCACACTCCTTTTCATGACTGAATAAAAGTCCATCGTGTATACATTACACATTTTCATTATCTACTCACATATTTATAGATATTTTTGAGAGTATTTAAGATCACATTTACCATGTCACATCACCTTCTAAAATCACCCTGCAATCCTGAAGCAGACAGCTGACTATCCTGTAGTAGCCAATTCCAAACAACCTGAGCATATATCACTCTAGCAAAATTAAAACACAAAATACCCTTAATACTCACAAAGCCCCCAAAGCCACTCAAAATTATATATGAGATATAACATAGGAATTTAAAATGGTGCTGCAGGGATGGAGGCATAGCTCAGTGGTAGAACAATTATATAGCATGTGTGAGGTCCAAGGTTCAATCCCCCATGCTGCAAAACCAAAAAGAGCTGAGGAATAGCAATACAAATCCTAATAGTTCACAACCATTGGGTGCTCTTAGCACTTCCAAAGAAATCATAACTCAGCCACTTTTCAAATATACTACAGGTACATGTACACAGGCAGGCATGGGTATGTATGTAGGCAGACACATAAAAACACCTGTTGAAGAAATGCATTTAATGTCTAAAGTAACATTAAAACTTCTATTGGTCTCCTGAAAAGATTCAAGAAAAAAAACTGGTAACATGTCCCCAAGTCTGGTTTCCCCAACATCAGAGTCAAGGCCATTATTTCTGCTACTTTAAAATAGATAAAACATTCCTTGAAAACATGTAAAAGAATTGAAGAAGTTCAACATATAATGCCTGTACCCTCAGGGATGCCATCCCAGAATAATGTGATGCACAGAGATCCCTACCTATGTAATATACCCATGAACTCTGATGCAAATGAGACAGAAAAATTTTAGACAAAATATAAGCCTTCGGTGTCTGAGTATTATAAATTTGCATATTCAAGTGCTCTGCATAAACTCACGATTATTAGACAGTTATACATTATTAACAAGGCTGAAGCTCTGCAATCATAGAAGTTGATCCATGATGACACACCTAATCTAGAGAATAAATTCCAAAGACTGAAAAGAGAAAATCTTAGTTAGCACCCAGGATTTTAGCCTTCCTTGGTCAATCTGAATAAACCATTGACTTGGTTGTTTGCAAATCCTGGGTCTCTCAGATTCCCTTTATCCTTACTAGTTCTGATCTTGTGTCATTGTTGGAATATTTATAAGGAGTCCCATCCTAGAGTCACTCCTGAATATTTAATACAAATGGAAAGAATCGCCACACTCTGCTGACTGCTGTGCGACACAGAAGTGGAGGTGCACATGTTGAATCGCCAAGGTCTGAGGGAAAAGCAGGGGACTAAACAGACAAGTGCCACTCTCTGCAGTTGTCACGGGAAGAGCCGAGGGACAGAAGAGTGTGGACCTCAAAGAGAGCAGTGAGATCAGGGAAGGCTCCATACAGAAAAGGGCAGCCAAGCCCTGGATTCCTTAAGTAGCACCAGGCAGGATGAAAAGTAACAATGAGAGCAGGGGGAGGGAGAAGAAGGGGACAGCATGTCATTAGTGGTAGGCAGGATTCATAAACACCCTAAACAAAGCATCTATATTGCACCCATTTTCCAACGTTCACAGGAAATACCATAGAAGAGTGTGGAATTATTATAAGAGCCAGAGGTTGGGCGGGACTCCTGAGAAACCATGTCTTATGACATGACAGGACCACTCTATTAGGAACCCCCAGTAGCTGTGATGGCCAGTAGGAAGCCTACAAAAGAGCAAGCCAGTCAGAATTCCAGCATGGGTGAGAAAAGCTACGGGCACTTGATGACTGCAGAGAGAGGGAGAATGATTTCCATCAGGAGTGTAGACCTTGGTAGACTGACTGTGCTCCAATGAATGGTCCTATACCCATGAGCATATAAGCAGCACTGATTAGATTCAGTAGATTTTTTTCAAGATAAAGTTGTAAACGGGGTAGGAGTATGGCAGAAAGGAGACTTAGGGAGGGATTTGGGGGTGAATATAATAAAAATACATTATATAGGGCAGGACACGTGGGCTCACACCTTTAATCCCAGCACTTAAGAGACAGAGATGGGTGGGTTTTGGAGAACTACAGGCCAGAGAGGGCTACAGAGTAATACCCCATCTCAAAAACAAACAAAATGCAGTATGTACATGTATGAAATTCTTAAGAAATATATAAAAATGTATTTAAAATAAAATGTAATGAGAAGTGAGCCTACATTAAGAGGGAATGACTAAGTATGATTCCTTAGGACAAAGCAGGAAACTGAATGAAATGTGGTGCCCTCATCCAGGCTTCCATTACTATCAATAGAACTTGACTATTTCCTTAGCACTAATGTCAAGATGGAGTAAGACTGAAGATACTTAAACCTCAAGATACACTGTTTAGTGTAAACACACCCTTATTAAACTCCATTTAATACTGTCTTAGGGTTCCTATTGCTCTGAAGACACACCACAACCACAGCAATTTTTACAAAGGAAAACATTTAATTGGGGTGTCTTACAGTTTCAGATGTTTAGTCCATTATCATCATGGTGGGGAGTATGGTGGCATGCGGGCAGACATAGTGCTGGAGAAGGAGCTGAGAGTTCTTGATCAGCAGGCAATGGGAAGTGAACTATCTCACTGGACATGTCCTGAGCATATATGAGACCTCAAACCCCACTTCCACAGTGACACACTTCCTCCAACAAGGCCACACCTACTCTAACAAGGCCATACCTCCTAATACTGCATCTATGGGAGGCCATACCTATTCAAACCACCACAAATACCTCTGCTTAAATGCTAAGCTAGATGGATGAAAATAAACGAAATGAATCATTGAAGCTATGGTTTTCTTTTTTAAATGAGGCTATTGTATTTAATCAACTTCATCTTTTATCACCAAGGGCAAACTCTTCCTTAATGCTTCTGTCCTATAGTTCAATGGCTACAGCAGGGCAGTTAAGACTCAAGTGTAAAAATTGTCTGTGCACAGGTGCAGACAGATGTTCATAGTGACAGTTCACACACGCACATATGTCCCCACCCAACTTTGTGGAAATCTACTAAGCCAGGAAAAATACCAGTCAGCCCAAAATGAAAGGTGCTGTCTGGCCCAGCTACTCGAGCAGCTTTCCCAGAGGCACTTCTGGGGCTGTACACACATCACCTGTGGTCTTCTCCAGGCCAGTGAAGCGGGTCAAATGCTTTCACTGCTTACAAGCAAGGGCATAAAGCAGCACCATGTGGAATGGTTGAGAGTTGGTTGATTCAGAAGAGCTCTGTTCTCATAACTGTCTAGTGCATTCCTGGATTGATTCATCACTGGGGAAGATGCATTGTTATAAAAGCAAGTTTTCTCTGTCTCCCCATGTGGACCCTCTGCATTACCATGAACCAAATGACAGTAAGTGAGCACCATGCTTGTAAACTTCTTTATAAATTACCCAATCTGCTGTTCAGTTATAGTAACAAAAATAGGCAAACAGGGCTGAAGGCCTGGTTTATCAAGTCACACAAATAGTGAGCAACAATGCCAGGACTTAAATCCATTGTCTTCTGTTCCAAACCCAGTGGAATGGGTTAGCTATGAAGCAAGACATGCCCAAAGCTCAGAGCACACTTTTCGACTCAGATCTATGTCTAACCCAGTCCAAATTTAAAAAGCTGCAGATAAAATAACAGTTTCTTTGTCTATGGCATCACCATCAGCCATCTGGTTGCACATTAATCTTTCTGACCCCCTTTTTTCACAACTGCAAGCCAGAGCAATAATTCCTTAATAGTAGTGGTGATGGTGATGGTGATGATGATGATGATGGCAATGATCTTCACAGAGTAATTGTGAGTATCAATGGGCTATACCATGACCATAATAATCAACAGTGAACAAGAGCTCATATTGCAAGCTTTTTTCTGGAATCCTTCTAGATGTAGGTTTTGGCATTTTTGCATCCTGAATATTTGATCAAAACCAGTCACCACTCTGAGCCTAGCATATGACATCAGACAAACAACTCTTCCAGCAAAAGGAAAGCCTGACTCCATCTATTAATTCTTCCACACCTTAAAACCTCAGAGACCACAGTCTCATTCATAACTTAATGACATCACAGTCCCTGATAGCTCCACCATCATACACATGTTGAATGTTGGGAGAAAATCATTAAAACAGAACTTGCGGGAAGTATACAAGAACAAAAGATTTAAATGCATTTATGTATGTGATGCTAGTAATTCTTCTTTTTTTCCCTGATAAAACTGTACTCTCTGTTCTACTGTGTGAAACTGGAGATGTAAGCTCCCTCTTTAAAACACAAAATCAAAACAAGTATTGGAAATGAAAGGTAATAGTTTTAAATGACCAGTTCTTTTGTCTGCCTGTGCAGTGGTCTTCATTTATTTTCTAGGCTCTAGAAATGATACCTTGATGTTTTCCCAAGGTGGTAACAGTTTTCACACTGTCACTATGATAAAAAGAATTTTGATTTGAATGCAAAATGTTCCCCAAAGGCAATAATGCCTGAACACTTCTTCCCCAATTGGTGGTGCTATTTGGAAGGTTGTGGAACCTTTGGGAGGTGGGGCCTAACTGGAGAAAGTAAATTGCTAAGGACTGAACCTTGAGGGTTACAGCCTAGACCCTGCTTACTGTTACGCCTTGACAGCTTCCTGATACACCAAGATATATGAAACAAGCTCTCACGGCTACAAAAGGAGCTACAAGCCTCCATGCCTCCCCTGCAGTGATAAAATATATCACCTTAAATCACATGAGTCTCCTGCAGTGATAAAATGTATCACCTTAAACCAGGAGTCAAAATAAACCTCTCCTCATTTGAGTTACTCTGTCAAGTATTTGTTTACATCAATGTAAAACTAACATGATGAGAGAAAGGTATCTGCCAGGACCTAGAATTGGGAGGCACAAAGAAAGAGCTCCTCTTTCCAAGCAGCAAACAAAATCCAAAGCCTAATGGAAGAGCTCACTAATTAAATCCTCCTTTTATGCCTGCATATTAGGAACCTGGCTAAAGGGAAAGTGTTCTTCCTAACAAAAAGAATTAACTTGTAATTTAATTTTGCCCACATAGTACTGGTGAGAGGGGCCATCATTGAAGCCAGGCACTCCAATTAATTTGCCACTCTCATTCAAAAGTGTTAAGTATTTTTAAAGGCACATCCAAGGAGAGACTGCACATGTGCTTTTAACCTCTTAGGAATCAAGCAGAAAAAAAACCATGAGTAACAGCCTTGACACTCCAGCAAGAGAACTGTATGCATTTTCAGAGCTTCAAAATCCCTCACCTGCTTCAGAAGCAAACATACATTACTCACTATGTGGTACAAAACTCTGAAACTTCAGTACAAAAACACATGTATCTACCACAGCCCATGCTGAAGCATTGCCCTGCATCATTTGAGCATCATGGTTAAAACAGACAGGGAGTAACAATGCCCAAAGGAGTCTTGGAGATTCCCATTTGTCCCCACATAATATATGATATTTTTGACAGTGCACATGGCTAATGGCCAAACTCTCAACAGTAAGGTTGGCTTGGGCACTGAGATGGGAGGGAGTTCTAGCACACATTAAGGAAGGTGAGCAATAGGAAGGAAGACAATAAATCACAGATCTGCCAGCTCTGTGAACTCAGGCAAACTCTGGAGGTGCCTACCATGTATTCTAGAAAGCAGTGAGGGGCTAGTGAAGTAGATAAAGTGCTCGCCTAGCATGAACAAGGATTCAGTCCTCAGTTCTTCATGAACTTGTTGTGGTGGTACACGCCTACATGTAATATGGGCATTCTTGAGGTGGGGATGCAGCCCAGAAGTGAGGGGTTTTCATAGGTAGGCAGTGAACAGGGTTCGAGACAAGGTCTCCTGTTTCCAGATAGCTCGATGTCTGTACTACTCCTTGGCAATTACTGCATGTCATCCTTTGTAGTGCTGTTGACATTTCAAAGCCAAGTATTTTAAGACCTCTTCTTCATGAAGGAAGGAATGGTGTTCAAGAAAAACCTAACCATCTGCCTCTATCTCCTCTGCACCACAATCAATACCTTCTGGAACCTCCAAGAATGAAAACTACTCAGAACACAGATGGAGAATCAATGGTGTCGTGTGCACACCTCCACCACCTCTCCACCCCCACGGCCACACGGCCCTGTGCCTACACGGACTCTGCTCTCCAGAACCACTGCTGAGTACAGCCGGGCTGTGTCTGCAGCCTTTGCTCCTGCCTCGAGCTCCACAGCACAGGCCTTACTGCAATAAGCCATCCACACAGCCTCCACACAACTTAGAAACGTTTCCTACGGCCAGAGCTGGCTTAGAACTCACAAAGTAGCCCAGGCAGATCTTGAACTTGTAATTCTCCTGATTCTGTCTCCCAAGTGCTAGAATTATAGGCAGGTGCCACCTCAACTGTCCAAATCTTTGCAGCTCTGGATTTACTTTAAACTGTAATTTCAAATTCCAAGGGTATGTGTGTGTATGTGTTTTATTTTTATATTGTGTATGTGTTTTATTTTATATTGTGTGTGTGCTTTATTTTTATGTGAGTAGTGTTTTTGCCTGCATGTATATCTGTGCACCACATGCATGCCTGGGGCTCTCAGAGGCCAGAACACAGTGTCAGATCCCAGAGACTACATGTACAGGTAGTTGTGAGTCATCATGTTGGTGTTGGAATTTGAACCTGGGGCCTTCATGGGAGCAGCCAGTGCCCTTAACTACAAAGCCATCTCTCCACCTCTCCAAGTTATATTTTTAAAATATCCATTATTGTCCGGGCATTGGTGGCACACATCTTTAATCCCAGCACTCAGGAGGCAGAGGCAGGCAGATCTCTGTGAGTTCGAGGCCAGCCTGGTCTACAGAGCGAGTTCCAAAATAGGCCCCAAAGCAATACAGAGAAACTCTGTCTCAAAAATAAATAAATAAATAAATAAATAAATAGATAGATAAATAAATAAATAAAACTAAAACAATTTTTAAATCCATTATTCCTGAAACTTCTTATTTGTGTCATTGTCACATTCTATAAACACCACAGAACAAAGTACAAGGCTCAGCTGAGTCTGTAGCTCAGTGCTACTGAGCACATGGGCAGCATGCTACAGAACACAGGTTCAATCCTCAGCACTGTAAAGTACAAAACTCAGTTGTGGTCAGAGATAAATACACATGACTGTTCTTGGTTCCTGATGACCAGTCCTTAGTCCACTGTATTGCTCTTCCTCCCTGACTAGGTAAGAGTAAGTATTATAAGTGAATATGCAATTATGAAATAAATGCATGTGCAGTTATGAAACAAATGCATACAGGAAAAGTAAGTTGTGTTTCATAAAAAAAGAAAGGTTTACACCTTTCAAGACTTGCTGTTGATGGGATAATGAAAACCTAGGAAAGTTGCAGTCACTATCAAGAACCCAAGATAGCATGAAAGCTTAGACTTCTTCAAGTAGAAAAAGTATTCATTAGCTCTTTGATAGCCTTTGCAGTTGTTAAAAATAAAGAAACAAAAACAAAGCCACCTATCAACAAAAGCACCATTTTCTCTTTGTATATTGTTTTAATTCATCATGCAATAATTGCAAGATCATTGTGTATTTCTATGCTGTCCCTTTCCTCTGTCTAAACTCTTTCATTTTTCTAAGTAAAAGAGATACCCCACCACCACCCTTTCAGTGTGTGTTTATATATGTAAGTAGGTTTAAAATGGAAACATTAGAAAACAGAATCCTAATTCCTCTTATTGTACTGTTATAAAATAATTGGCCAGTCTATTCTGATCAAGAGGCCCAGTTCAGAGGAATTACTTACTGCATATGAAGTAAATTTTGTCATATTAATTAATATAAAATGCCATTATATAAATATATTTTTGTTGTTTATACTTGTTAATAATTTGTGTTAATGTTTGCAAATAATGTCATCCGAAAAATAAAATAGATATCTGATGGGGCAGTTTCCTTCATCTTATGGGGGGCTGTTTCCTTCATCTGTAGAAGTAGCCTCTTTGGTTTCAGTGTCCTGTGCCACAGGAAGCATCCTAACAAAGATGTATTCCTGTAAAGTTTTTTTTTCTAAAAGACAAGGTATCACAATATAATCGAGGCCATCCTTGAATTCATGGCCCTCATGCCTCAGGTTCCTGAGTGCCCAGATTATAGATACACTTCCCTTGTCCAGTTTATTATAAAGATGTCTAGAGACTTGTTATGAGGGCAAGAGGAAATGAATATTATATTCTTGTAAAGCTCAAAGTTGCTTCTGTTGATCTCACTAAATTTTGTCATTGCTTCCCTGTCTTCTGCTCACAGAGAGGCAACCTAGACTATGTGGCTGAGACTCAGAGAGCTTTACTGCCAGATGCTACCACTTTCAAGTTCTTATCCATAATCCTACATTCTTCTCCCAGTCTCACATCGCACCCAATGAACGAGCTTACCACACAAGCCTGGTGACCTGAGTTCAATCCCAGGAACAAACAATGGAAGAGGAAAACTGACTCCTGCAAGGTGTCCTCTCACCTCCAAATGTGCATTATGACATGTATGAGCTCCCTCACCACATACACATCATACACACACAGTCATAAATAAACGAAGATGTTGAGAGAAACACTTTTGTCTATTTTTTTAATTGTTGAATCCCGCCATTCAGAATAATGAATGTATAGAGTAATAACTCAATACATGGATAAAATGATTAAAACAGTACCTAAACCCTAGCTAAGTCAACACTAACCAACTAATCTTAGAGGGACACATATGTCAAGTTTTGTTTGTTTGTTTGTTTGTTTGTTTCGAGGCAGGGTTTCTCCGTGGCTTTGGAGGCCGTCCTGGAACTAGCTCTTGTAGACCAGGCTGGTCTAGAATTCACAGACATCCGCCTGCCTCTGCCTCCCGAGTGCTGGGATTAAAGGCGTGTGCCACCACCACCTGGCTCATATGTGAAATTTTATGTAGTATATAATAGTTGATAAAGATGCAAGCTTTGGGGATATGCATTTTCTCCAAACTGGTCTATCATTTTAATCAAGCTTCATATTGCACCTCTAACCTACTCAGGGACAAATGGTACCCAAAGCATTTCTAAAGTTCCAAATAGATCCACTTACATTACCTTTTTGTTTTTAACTTCAAATATCACAAGTCTGTTAAGCGTTTACCAAAGTGAAAGGTGCAAATCCAGCCATGTATGCTATTGAAGTCCAGCAGAAAATTAAGACACTTCACCCAGAAAAATGGCAATAATACACAGGAGCCCAAGTCTATTAGTCCAAAACAAAAACAAAATGGTCTTTGTTGTCTCAGTGGAAAAATAAATTAGAATCTAATGAGACAACATTTAGAAAATGATGAATTCATATTCACACTAACTAAAGCTTGGTAGTGTCTTAATATGTTACTGAATCAGAGGTATCATATTCTATCACCACCCTCAAAAAGAGAAATTAGTAGGACCAATCCAAGGGAAAGTTTCTACTCTTATGGAAGGTCCAAAGATAAAAACAGAAGAACGAAGGCAACTTAAGTGAGACGTGTAAGCAGCTCTATTACTTTGCAGTTGGTTAAGAAAATGAAGCAAAAGCAGAGTTGACAACCCTGTGTGTCCTCACATGTGTCCCCCCTGGAAACAAAGACTAAATGTTCTTCATGAGTTTAACCAACATCCTCCCCACCCCTGCCAAAAAAAAATCAAAAGAAAAAGCTCCCATCAGCTATCAGATCTTCAAGCAGGGCAGAACACTCAGATAGAACACAAAGTGACTAGATCTGCTCTCCTAACTCACATGCAAAGTCCGTGGAAGTAGAAAATAGTGAGTGTATCCCAATGGTAAAGTGTCCACCCAGCAAGCACAGACCTGATCCCTAGCGTGGGAAGCAAAAACGACTTCATCTCATGTCCTCTAGCACTCTCCAGAAAAGATCAGTTAGCTTGTTATGCCCCTTTGAGCAGAGAGGAAGGCAAGTATAATCTAAAAAAAATTTAAGTTACAACCTCAAAGTGTTTCCCCCAAAACCTATAATTCAGATATTATAGGATAGACCTGTTTTTACCTCCATCCTGAGGAAGCAGAGGTTATTTTCTGAAGAGAAGAACTGAAGGCTTAGAGACCTATCAGCATCAGACAAAAAAAAAGATCTCTAAGAAATATCAGACTACAACATTCTACCTTTGGCATGTGATAGCTGCTAGTTTTCTTGAATGATGCGACCTCTGGTAGGTGAACCACACACCAAGGCAGGCCCTACACCCCAAGACTAGCTGGACAACAAACTGACCGAAAGGAAAAAGAAAGATAACAAAGGAGGAAAAGAAGGGGAGAGAAAAAGAAATCTCAAAATTGGGTGGGAAGGGATGGGAGGGTGAACAGGGTGGGTATGGGAGGAGTTGGGAGAGGGGAACATATTCAAGTACATTGTAAGAAACTGTGTAATTAATAAAAATAAAGAAAAGTCACACTATTTCTAACAGGCAGTTACAGGATGATTTTTTTTTAAAGTGAAGTTAATAGTTGTTGAATAAAGGACACAAAAGAAATATGCAGCATAAGCCTGTTACCGCATCTTCTCTCAATCCCCTTAAGGCACTATTCCCATGCCCAGGAATGCAAGTGTATCACCAATTCAGTGAGACTCAGCACGCAGCTGCCCAGTCTTCTCACGCCCATGCTGCATCCACACTGAGTATTCCAGGGTGAACTGTGCAAGAAACAGGCCTTTCCCAAGATGCACTGTGCCAGTCATGGATTCCAACCTCCCTCCTTCCCTGATCTCTGCTGAGTCTCCCAACATATTGGTGTATCCAGTGGACTGGGGAAGCATCCAGAAAAAGCAGCTATTGCTTCTGCTTGGGTGTTCTAAGAGCTACATGGCTGAGAACCTACAGCTGTCAATCACGGGCTCCTAACATGCAAACGTCCTTCCTAACAGACGCCACTAATTTTTGGCTTTAGAGAATGCTCTAAACACAACTGTGGGCCTTACTTCTCTGTCCTGCAGATGAGAAAGCCCAGGCTAGCACAGCCATCAAGTTGGAAAGTTATTGCAAACCAAAGGATATCCTCACCATCACCCCTGGAGACATTACACAGAAGAAGAGCCCTCACTGAAGTGCTGGACAGCTACAGCTCCTGGCCCTCTATGCAGCAGAGGACTGCTGGGATTTTTATTAGAAGGTGGGAGATTGTGAGTGTCCCCCTGCCCCTCTAGGGCCTGCTAAAGTGACTAGAATAGGCATGCTTCTTCTCACTACTCCCTGATAGAGAATCAAGTCAACTTCTGGAAATCTCCAAAACGACAGGTTCTTATAGCTGCCAGGAGGGACTCATGGAGGAGGCACTGCAGAGAGCTGCAGTCGGTGTCATCAAATATTCAACAAAGCACAGCTTTCAAAATCAAATTAAAAAGCTTGGATGACAGCCTCTTGGGGGAACCATCTTCAAATGCTAGGCATTTATAGCCAAACTGCAGCGAAGTGGGGGCGGGAGAGGGGTTCATTTGCTGACTTATATCTTTCAGCATCTTTATGTTCAAACCTAAACAAAGACAATTAACTCCATCTCACATCCTCACATCCAAGCACTCTCTCCACCTTGTTATGTTCCTTTGTGCAGAGACTGAACCCAAAACCCTAGCACTAACAGCAAACGCTGACATTTGTACTGCAGTTTCCACAGTGACGTGGGACAGCAAACACTTCAGGAGCCCTTCAGTACTGCACAGTCTGTCGCAAGATCTGCAAATGTTCTCCCATGTCCAGTTGCCAACACAGGACCTGGGCGTTCAGGATTTTGCCTTCACTAATACTACCTGACTCAATGATGAAACACAGTTACTGATTAAATACACCTTATACTTTGCCTGCTTCTTAACAGGCAACTCTTTTTTATGAATGTTTATACATTTTTTAAACCTTCAGCTGATTCCACTCCCTACAGTTTCAAACTGAAAAACAATCCTAATCACCTAGAAATCTGAACTTACCCCTAGCTGAGGAAGTGTTGGTAGATGGATGCCAGGGAAGGGAAAACATTTCTCCCCTCAGTCGTGTAGCCCTTGATAAGTTATCCATGATCAAGTAAATAATCTCACACTCATGCTCATGCAATCAAGCCTAATTAAACTCAGTGTGGGTCGTGAAAAAAAGATATGAAGGTAGGAGAGGACTATACTGGGCGAAATAAAGAGTTCAAAGGGAGGGGAGGGATAAGAAAGAGGGTAAGAAGGGAATGAATGTCATCAAAACAAATGTATGAAAATATGAAAAAAAAATTAATTTTTTAAATTTAGGCCCCAACCCTGACAGAATTTATTAAGAACCACCAACTTTATCAAACCACAAGTTGGAAAGTGATCACCCACACATATTGAGAGGCCATGTGCTGTTGGACACAGGCTTACCTAACGCCTTCCTCAAACACACATTCATCCATGAAGTATCTACTTTGCTGCTGGTGCAACCTGATGTCATTTCACCCCACTTCCCCTGCAGCCAGCCCTATAGTGTTGCATTTAATCTGTGACCTGGGAGCCCAGATCTCTTTGGAGTGAGCAGGCTGCCAACCGGCCTCACCAGGCCTGCAGCTGAGCAGAGCCAAGAGTCCAGACAGCTGAAGTGAGGCTCTGCTCAGCATCATCAGTTGTTCCTGCTCCTTGACAGCTCTCCAGCTTGGAAGCAGCGGTCTCATTAACTCAAGGACACTAATGAAATTACATTTCTGACCATGTACCAGGCAGAGGCAGACTTCAGCCTCTATCAGCTACCTGGGTGGGAAGTCAGGAAGCAGGGCTAGCCCTGTCCCTCAGAGAGCCTCCTCAGTGGTGGCCAGTGTGCCCAGGGCAGACTCCAAGGGTCAGATCTCCTTAACATATTCCAGAGCTCACTACTATGGACCAAGTCTTGGTACTAAAGCTTACACTGGAGCTAACAGGAAAAGCATATTGTTCTAGCTCCCTCTTCAGCCTTCCGTTACATCAGCTTTTCCCAGAGAGACAAATGTCTACTCATCCCAGATGGGGCTCTAATGACAGTCACAACTGAAGATTGCACCCAAGAACGGGTTGATGACCAGTGAATTTTCTAGGCTTATTCACACAGCATGAGTAAGGGGTTACTTACAGGTGCTTAAGAAACCCCAAAGCAGCTACATTACTACCAAGTTTCATTCATCCCAGTGTGAATGACAGCATCCCCATAACAATACAATGCAGTCCCTCCACCTAGTTGGCTCCCACACTTATATACTCTAACACCTCCAAAACCATGAAACCATGGGCAACAGGGGACAACTTAAATATGGGTATTAGGGATCGGCAGGAACAAATAGCTGTGCTCGCAGATGAAGTGTGAGGATCCTTCTATGAGGGATCATCAATGGGCCATCTTTTTTTTTTTTTTTTTTTTTTTTTGTTATTGTGAGGAAAGACGTTGCCACGAGCTTTAGTAGACGTGGAGAATATGGAACCACACCAGCACTTTCCGGTTTAGATTTAATTCATTCACATGTGTGTAACACCCAGCAGTAAGCCATTCTGCTGTGTATTGGGTTACAGAGATGACAAAGATGATTGTCGCTTCTAAAGGCAGAGGAAGCAAGCGAATGAAAAATTTAGGGTTGGGGATATGGCTCAGTGATAACAACTATCTTTTATTTGTACATATTTAGAACATACACTTAATTTGGGTCTGTTTTTCTACTTTCAAATTGTGTCTTTGTTTTTGAGTTTATCTATGGGTAGATTAATTTTCACGTTGTGAGATAATTGCATTCGCACAGTCACCCCTTGGGTTTCTGCTTCTGAGTTAGGGTTGTTTATCTGGAACTCGTTGCCTTCTTATGTACTTTTTCTTGTCAACTTTTTTAGAGTACATCCTCAAGTTTTTTAAAAGGAAAACACCTATGTGATTGTCAACCTTTATTTTATTTTTTGCATGCATGTATGTGAGTGTCTTTAGAGGTCAGAAGTGGGTGTCAGATCCTTTGAAACTAGATTTAAGGATGTTGTAAGCCCCAGTGTAGGAACTAGAAATTGAACCCAGGTTGTCTGCAAAGAGCATTTAGTGCTCTTAAACTGCTGAACCATCTCTTTAGACCTGACTGTTTAATATATTTTTTTAATCATTTTTTATTTTAATTTTAAATAGCTTGTTTCGCATGTCAATCCCAGTTCCCTCTCCCTCCCCTCCTCCCGCACTCCCCTTCCACCCTCCCTCCCACCCTATTGCCAAATCCCTCCACATAGGGGATGTCTAGAGTCTATCATTTCACTCTTGGTAGGGTCAAGGCACTCCCCTAAGAGTCCAGGCTGAGAGAGCATCTCTCTTTGTGCCATAGGCACATGAAGACAGATTGTATACCAGGGATAGACACTGATCCACAGCTCAGAGCCCCATAGGTTGCCCAGGCCTTCTCACTGACACTCACATTTGGGGGGACCAGATCAGTCCCATTCTGGCCTCCCCACTGTCGGTCTGGGGTCCAAGAGCACTCCCCTGTTCAGATCAGCCGTCTCTGCTGGTTTTGCCAGCCCATTCCTTGCCAATTTGCTCATCACTCCTCTCTCTCTGTCACTGGGTTCCTTGGGTTCAGTTCAGTGCTTAGTTGTGTGTTTGCCTCTGCTTCCATCAGTCCCAGGATGAAGGCTCCCGGATAGTTATAGACATCAAGTTCATTATCAGGAATGGGCATTCGAGGTGGTCCTTCCACTATTGCTTAGCTTGCCAATTGATGTTATACCTTTAGATCACTCGAGGTCACTCTGGTGCCTGATCTGTCTTCGATCCTATGATTCCCTCTTCCCCTATTTTACCCCCACCCCCTCAACTTCCTGTTCCCCCATGACCCACTCCCTTCCTCTTTACCCCTCTACTCTTCCCAGGTCCCACTACCCCCTCGCCCTGTTCCCCATCCATTCAGAGGATCTTGTCTCCATCCTCTTCTCTTGGGTACTATGCATATATGCATATCTTTTAGGTTCTTTCCTGTTTCCCAGACTCTCTATCTGTGGAAGTGCAGACTGGCACTATCCTGATCCATATTTAAAATCCATATATGAGTGAGTACATACCATGTTTGTCTTTTTGCGACTGGGTTACCTCACTCAGGATGGTTTCTTCCAGTGCTATCCATTTCCCTGCGAATTTCAAGATTCCATTGTTTTTTTCTGCTGAGTAATACTCCATTGTGTAAATGTACCACATTTTCTCTATCCACTCTTCAGTTGAGGGGCATCTAGGTTGCTTCCAGGTTCTGGCTATTACAAACAATGCTGCTATGAACATAGTGGAGCAGATGCCCTTGTTGTATGAACCTGCCTCATTTGGATAAATGCCTAAGAGTGGAATTGCTGGGTCTAGTGGTAGATTAATTCCCATTTTCCTGAGGAATCTCCACACAATTAATCACTGAACTGAACCCAAGGAATCCAGTGACAGAGAGAGAGGAGTGATGAGCAAATTGGCAAGGAATGGGCTGGCAAAACCAGCAGAGACGGCTGATCTGAACAGGGGAGTGCTCTTGGACCCCAGACCGACAGTGGGGAGGCCAGAATGGGACTGATCTGGTCCCCCCAAATGTGAGTGTCAGTGAGAAGGCCTGGGCAACCTATGGGGCTCTGAGCTGTGGAACAAAATAGTTTCTAATACTAGGCAGACCATCCAGACATTGAGACCCTTCTGTTTATCTCTCTAAGTGCCACAACACTGCCCCCACGGAAATGGTAGCTAAGCTGCATCATGTCCCTTTTCTCCTAATTTAAAAGAGCCTTCAAGTGCCACTAGGGAGCACAATCCTATGTTTGCTGATAAGTGAATGCAGACCACCTAATTTCTATCCTATACTGCTCAGAAATTGACTGAAATAAAGGGATCCCACTCACTATGTCCTTTATGTCGGTCAAATCTGGGATTTTAGAGGGTGGCAACTTTTTGTCAAATTAGGTACTCTAAACTTTAAAAATGCAGTACTCTGTAGATTAAAACCATGTTGTCTGTCTGTGCTCTGGGGATTCCTAGGGGCCACCAGTGGTCCAAGAGTCCCATCCTCTCAGCACAGATTTTGATTGGGGAAGGGAAACATTTCCATGAAGTAACCACATTAAATGACGCACAACAAACTGAAGACAAGCATCAGAATTTGGGGGGTGGAAAAAATGCAATAAGGGCATTCCTTTTTTTTAATTTTATTAAAATTAGAAATAAGCTTGCTTGACATGTCAATCCAAGCTCTCTCACCCTCCCCTCCTCCCCTGCCCCCCACCAACTCCCCTAATCTTCCACCCCATCCCCCTCTGCTTCCAGAGAGGTTGAGGCCCTCCATGGGGAATCTTCAAAGTCTATCATATTATCCCGGGTAGGGCCTAAGCCCTCCCCCATGTGTCCAGGCTGAAACAGCATCCCTCCATGTGGAATGGGCTCCCAAAGTCCATTTGTATGCCAGGACTAAATACTAGTCTACTCAAGGGCATTCTTAGTTACTTCTATTTTCTAAAAGCTACTTATTGTGCAATGTCTTTTTGTTTTTAATAAAGTAGCTGTTAAAGAGTGTCCATGTTAATTTTTATTGGGGTAGAAACACTGGTTGGTGGATAAAACCCACATCAACAGCAGCCCTTCAGAACCTTCAGGAATGTCTGAGCCCAAGAGTTAAGCGGCTATTAACTTGGAGCATCTCCACAGTTGTCCAGCCATGGCCGACTCCTAAATTTCTGATCAGAAAATTAGACTCAGAGACGTGCATGCCAGGAGTGTTCATGAACCAGAGCCAGCAAGTATTGCCTCTCTCCCTCCAGTCTTTTTTAGTAGAAAGAAAAAATTCTTAAGGAATGTTTAAACTATCTTTCTTGTGGTTTTATAGCCTTTTGAAATGACAAAGGGTTTTTTTAAAATGTGTGTGTGTGGGTGTGGGTGTGGGTGTATGTGTGTGTGTGTGTCTGAAAAGGTCAGAAGGGGATGTCAGATTACCTGGTGTTGGAGTCAGGATGTTGTGAGCTACTGGAAGTGGGCACTTGGAAATAAACTCTGATCCTCTGAAAGAGCAGAATGTACTCCTAACTACTGAGCCCTCTCTCCAGCCTCTGTCAAAGGACCTTTAGAAGTGTTTATGTAATATAGGTGTCAAATCAAATCCAAGCAAAGTTAAGGCTAGTTGGTTACAGTTAAGACTTTTCACTATACAGCGAAGGCACCTGATAAAAACACTTATCTAGGTGTGTGTGGGGGGGGAACACATTTCATTGTCCATATCATACATACCTCAGATCACCACTCAGATAAGAATGTCTGATGATACTTTATAAATGTTTCAAACTTTTAGAAATAATTATTTTGCTGTTGGAAGCAGCACATTATAGCAGGAACACATGTTCAAAGAAGCTGCTCAACTCAGGGTATCACAGAAACCAAACAGAGAAAGAAACTGGCATTCTCACAGACCCAGTTTCCACTAAGTGCCCTTCTAAGGGTTACAGTACCTCCCAAGAACACCAATCCAAAACCAAACCTTTAACATGTAGGCCTTTGGGGAACATTCCAGATCCACACTATAGCATGTCTGTTAAATTGAAGGTGGGTTTTCGAGCCAGTGAGATGGCTCTGCAGGTAAAGGAGGCTGTCACTAAGCCTGACAGAACGCACATGATGAAGGAGCAAACCAGCTCCTATAAGCTGTCACCTGACTTCTATGTGTGCATCATGGCACATGTGCCCAACACAATAAGTAAATAATCAGATACAAAATAGATTTTGAACATGGCATCCCAAATTGTCTCCATTTGACCTATAAAGCTTCCTGAGACTGATATTCAGAGAGGAATCAAATGAGAGTTTACTCACAAAACAAAAGCCATTTTGTGGGACAATTCTCGTGATGACTTCATTACCCCATATTAGTGCTCTGCACAACGTACTCCACCTTTCACAAAACAGCAGACTGATAGCACATTCCTGCCCCTTGTCTCCACACTCAGATGATGCCATAAGCAGGAGAGGAGCTGAGTGCACTCTGGCCCTCCCTGTTCTATTCAGAAGCTCTGTTATCCTTTAGCTGTCACTGAAATTGCACATCATGCTTCAAGGATGGCTTGGCACAGAGTCCTCACTTCCTCCTTCCATGCAGACACCCCTGCCTGATCTGGGACTCTTGGACAAAGAGAACGGTCTCAGAAGGAATGTTCTAGGTGGTCCCTACCAGTTGATTGGAGTTGGTGTAGCCAATAAAACCCAGCTCTTTTGACATGGCCTACAAGCCCAGAAAGTTTGGGCAGGAATCTACAAACTCCATCTAAACTCATAGCCTCACAATCTGTGACCATCAGGACTAACCTCACTAGGGTCTATAATGTGATTTCATAGAAGTTTTCAAATACAGAGAGAATTGTTCCATGTATTCCTATGCACCCACTACCTAACTTTTCACCACACCTCCACCATGTCCTACCCTAAGCATGCTATACACATGTCACTTCATCTCTGAGTGCATTTAGTGCAGACCCCTCAATAGTGAGGCGCCTCCTCTATAAGCCTAACCATACCGTTATCATCAGTCCTCCCAAATCCACAATAATGCCTTAAATTCCTATTTACATTAGTCTCCAAAAGTACTGCAACCTCCCATCCCACATCCCCTGGCTTACATCCCCTTCAACACGCCAACTGAGAACATAAGACAAGCAATCTTCTTTACATGACATGAAATAAATCTGTCTGTAAGTACTAAATTTGCAATATTTATGCAAAATTTACATGCAAAGACTACCAAGCTGCACTCTTCCTTATCATTCAGAGGGCTTTTTTTAGATTCATTCTTAATGAAAATTATTGCGATGGTCAATAAAATGAGAAACTCCTAGCTGATAAAATGGCAGTTTCTCCAGCTGTGTTTCAGTTCACTGTCAAGTCTGAGGACACAATGTTACTCATCCTTTCCACAAAATCTTGCCAGCAGTGAAAATGGGGCAGAGGTGTCATCTGCCATGTTAAAAGTCAAAAAATGCTGCATCCTTATTAGAAATGTGTGGTTCAAAATAATATTTGTTATAAATCTTAATTTGGGGCTGGAAAGATCGCTCAGTGATTAAGAGCTCTTGTTGCTCTAAACATAAGTTCAGTTCCCAGTACCCACACTGGGCAGCTCACAACTGCCTGTAACTCCAGCTCAAAGTGATCTAATACCATCTTCTGACCTCGATGTGTAGCTGTGCACAGGCTCACTATGTGTAACTATGTACATGCACACATGTGCACACACACCACATACATAAATAAAATTGAAAAGAAACATTTTTAAATGTCATAATCAGGCTGGCATTGGCGGCTTATGCCTTTAATCCCAGCACCTGGGAGGCAGAGGCAGGTGGATCTCTGTGAGTTCAAGGCAAGCCTGGTCTACAAAGCTACACAGAGAAACCCTGTCTCAAAAAAAAAAGAAAGAAAGAAAATTAAATATACACTATTCTCATAACTTCACTAGTTCATAGGTGAGTTTCAAAGTAGTTAAGTAGTTCCTTTCATCCATATGTTTGTAAACTTATGCATCAGCTTAAATGACTCCTAAGTTATAAATAATAGGCTTCCCCAACATTTAGCTATATCTTTTAATACTTATTTTTATTTGTGTGTGTGTGTGTGTGTGTGTGTGTGTGTAAACTATATGTACCCACAGAGACCACAACAGACTGTTAGATCTCCTGGAACTGGAGTTAAGGGTAGTTATGAACTACTCAATATGAGTGACCTCAGAGTCTCTGGAAGTAAGTGCTCTTAATTACTGAGTCATTGATCCAGCCCTAGCTTTATCTTAAATAAGTAGAAGTTATATGCTTCTTAAATGCCTCTAAAGTAAACAATGGGGAACAAGAAAGAGAGAAATGTTGACCAATGCTTGTAATGCTAATGTTTAGCAGGAGAAATAAGGACAGGTGTTCTATGCTGCCTGTCTTGGGGGAAACCAACTAACAGTATTGTGTTATCTGTTTCAATGAAGGGAGGAAATTGAACACACTCATCATGAAGAAATGATAAAACTTCAAAGTAATACATATGTTAATTACCCTGAATTGACTGACACTCAATGTACACATGAATTGAAATATCACATCACATTCGTCACATGCCTTTAAACCCAGAAGTTGGGAAGCAGGAGCAGGTGTACCTCAAAATAAAAATTACATTTTACCCCACAAATAGCTAAAACTACGTATGCATCAAAAATAATAAATTTTAAAGATTTTTAATAAAAACAAAAAACTGAAGTGATTAATAAAGTCTGCTATACACAATCCTAGCATGACAAAAACATGTTTTCATGCAACCTATTTGTATGTATAGAAATACATATAGAAATAGTAAGAAAATAGTGATTATAATGGCTTAAATAGAACAAAGCTACAAAGAACTGCCCTTCTATAAATTTTCAAGATTAATTCTTGGTTTTTTGATTCTTTGTATTTGTTTGTTTTGTTTTATTTTTTAACCAACTACTTGGGAGGGACATCAAATACCACCAGGGCCAGTACAATCCTACCCAGAGATCTATAAGGATCAGTAAAAGGCCGTCAGGTGTTGGTAAAATGGATAACTCAAGTGACAAGAGGAATATCTGGGGCCACACTATTCACTTCCATGTGTTCCTATTCTAAACAAGGAGAGAAAAGAAGGTGGGGCAGCAGGGAATCCCATTTTATATAAATATGGCAAATCTAGATAATAGAACAAAGGGTCACCAGCAGACTAATAATTAAGGAAATATGAAAGAAAATGTAACTGAAAACTATAATAAAATTGTCAGATTTGCTGAACCTGTTATATCTGCTAATGAAATTAATGTGCGTGGTAAATATGGGCTCCTTTTACAATTCTTTGATGTTAAAGATGTGCCTGTCGGGTGCCAGCTTCAGTAATGACCTAAGATTCATTCACAAGCACTAATCATTCTTTCACTGTTGAACCCATAAGGCATGAGGTTCCTGACCTCACAAACTCAAACAAGGGCTGGGGGTAGAAGGGGTTGAGAAGCCTAAAATCCAAACAGGAAGCAAGGAGGAAATAGTGCAACATAATATTAAGTTTCAGCTACTCACTAATGACCTCATAAGAGTGTCTCCACAAGCAGGTGCTCATGGAGGAAGTGAGTAATGTGGGTCTTAAAAGATGGCTCAGATTTGCAAGAAAACTTCCAAAAACATCAGTCCATCATAAACTCCTCAGGTTCCACTGATTCCCATCCTACTGCTGAACACACACTGAAGTATCTAACTGAACAGAAGCGCTGCAAACACGTGTACTTCCTACCAACAGAAATAAGGAGGCTGAGCCCATTCCACATGGAGGGATGCTCTCTCAGCCTGGACATGTGGAGGAGGGCCAAGGCCCTGCCCTGGATGATATGACAGACTTTGGAGATCCCCCATGAAGGGCCTCACCCTCCCTGGAGAGTGGATTAGGGACTGGATGGGGGGTTGGGAGAGGTTAATGAGGAGTGGGGGAGGAGAGGAGGGAGAGAGAGCTGGGATTGACCAGCTTGTTTCTAATTTAAATAAAAACAAAGAAAAAAGAAAAGAAATAAGGAGGCTGTGTTGTTGGGGAAGTCCTGTGTATATGTCAATAAAGCACTGCTGGCCAATAGGGAACTAAGATAGGTGGGACTAGGAGTCCAGAAGGACTCTGGGAAGGAGAAACGCAGGGAATCAAGATGTAATACCATGGGGTAGGAAGCCCAGAAACCTCTCTGGTAAGAGAAATACTTAGATTAGCAATTATGGGATAAATACTTAAGTCAGAGCTAGCCAGTTAGAAATAAGCAAGGCCAACAGCTTCATAATTAATATAGCCTCCTGTGTGTTTATTTGGGACTGATGCGGCTCTAGAATCAGGCTGGTGGGGAAGGCTTCTCTCAAGGAAAAGGTTTCTCTTTACACTGTGTGGGCACACTTAATGCTATACTGTCTTGTCTACTTGATCATCTCTCCTCACACAGACACTCTTACCACAAGTTGTACTTCTGTCTTGGTGCAAAGATGCTCATCTGTGGACTTAGCTCTTATTCTATACTTGCCTTATCTTAGACCTTCCTAATATCAGTGGAGATCTACACTTTGAACTATGTGGTCATAAGGGATGTGCTGATCTCTGCCAGATCTCATGACATCAGAATGAAAGGGAGGATGCAGTTTTGAATAGTCTTACCAGTCGAAACCTTACACAGATTCAGGGAAAAAAACCACAAACTGTCTAAAGCATAAGAAGCAAGTTCTAGGGCTGAGAACCTACTGCTCCACGAGAAAGTTTTGTCAGTTAATGGTTGCTGGGGAATTAAGTGTCATATTCTTCAGTGGTGTAGGCACTGCTAAGTTGTCTGTTCTCCAGTAGGTAACTGTTGTTCACACAAGCAACCCAACTTAAACTCAGTGGGTCACACACACAAAATATGAAAGCAGGATGCTTACTTCTTGAGAAGAAGAATTTCAGTGTAAGAGGGAGGGGTGATGGAGGACAATAGAGTGAAAAAGATTCAATACATGGATGAAACTGTCAGAAATAAATAATAAATGAAAGGTCCACGCTGTCTTCATGTACTCATTCATTCATCTGCAGTGGATGGATTCTGTGGAAGACAGCACTGGTATCAGCTTCCACAGGAGACAGTTTGAGAAACATTGTCATGATTGGCAGATCAATAGCAGGTGAAGGAGGAGAACAAAGGATCTGAGACACAACTGAGGGGCCAGATGGGTCCTTCAGGAAAGAGCTCCTAGGTGCCAGGTCAGACCCAAAGGTGAGACATATAAGTGTAAGCATGTAGAGATACACAGAACTAAGCACTGGGACCTTGGAGCCATGAGACCTCTGAAAAGTGGCCTCAGACACACTCCTCACTTGGTATCTCCAAAGATTGGTTTCAGGGCCTCACACACAGAGGAGCATTTTCCCTGGATACCCAAGTCCCTTGATAGAATGGGAGCATATTTTACACCACCTGCACATCTTCTCATGCTCCTTTAATTAAATTCAGATTCTTGCTTGGGGAGTATATGACAAGAACTGTAAGTGTGCCCATTTTCAAAATAGATGCTTCATTTTTTTTCTGAACATTTATGTCCCACAACTGGCTGAATGGATGAATACAGATCCCAGAATTCCATTGCCTGGGGTTAAGGATCACCAGCAATGGGACTGACTACCCTACCCCTCCCAGTCAGATGTTTTAATAAATTAAAACCTACTAAATAGCCAGCCATACATACACAACTAAAATTTTTACAAACAACTATCAGAACAATTTGCATCATCTAGTATTTACTGAATTTTATTCTAATATAAAAATGGTAATACACAGTTTCAAATCAAAACCATAGTTTTTCCCTTACATAAAATTCCAAAACAGAAACCTAATTTCCTTTTATCTACTTTAATAAGTCATTATTCAGCAGTGGTTCTTGGCCTCTGAAAACATTTGTTTCACTTCCCCTGCTTTATTAGTTTAATTTAAGAAAACAAGGAAGCGAGTGTTACTAAAGTAAATCTGAGAGTTCCTGTGGATCCCCAGGGTTCAGAACATACAACTGGCCTGGTGGCATCTGAGCAGACATGAAGTACCCTTTCTCTAAGTGTCAGTCATGGGACATGCTTCATCTCCATGACTGATACTAGGGTCAGGAAAACAGCACACACACACACACACACACACACACACACACACACACACAGAATGAGAGAGAGAGAGAAAGAGAGAGAGAGAGAGAGAGAGAGAGAGAGAGAGAGATGGAGAGATGGAGAGATGGAGAGATGCATTAAAAAGGCCTGGAATAGTGTCTTACTGTAAGACTCATTTGAAAAGTCCTACTCCATCCTTCAAGCCAATGAGAAGAAAGTATGAGTGAAGAGACGGGCATATCTTGAAAACTGTGAAATTTCTCTCAAGATAAGGAGGTAGTTCTAATCCACACAGGTCATCGAGGATGCTTTAGCTAAAACTAGCATGTGTGTAGGTCATAAGATAGAAAAGAGAACATGAGAGGGGAAGGAAGAGATTTTAAGGGAAGGTGGAGGGGAGCAAAGAACACACAGGCATGAAACAGAAGGGGGCACTATTGAGGAAGAACACACAGGCATGAAACAGAAGGGGGCACTATTGAGGAAGAACACACAGGCATGAAACAGAAGGGGGCACTATTGAGGAAGACAAGGGGACAGCTTGAGGGGAATAGTGGCAGGAGGGAATGCAGAAAGGGGATGAATAAGAATAAAACAAGTCTGAAAAAGACATAATGAAAGCCATTGCTTAAGAAAAACCATATGACTTTCAGAAAGTGAGGTATGTTTGGGATGAGAACAAGAATAGAAATTATAATTGACTTTCCTTGACATCAGCTTTAGCCTTTGCTCTCAAAGGACCTTAGGGCACTCACAACCATGCTGCCCCAACCAGATGTGTCACTGTAAGGTGGCAATAAAACACCAAATAAGCCCTTCCAGGAAGGCTCAGAAATATGAAACTCAACCGAGGAGAAACCCAGCTCTGCAAAACTGCCCACTTTTAAAATCCCCACCCATGGCTCCTGCAGCCCTCCATGTTAGAGTATCACCAGAGGTCAGCAGCATTCTTTGGGCAGGGTCAGTACAATAAAACCTTCCCAGGCTGTGGTCTCTCTTCCCACTCATCCTCTACTTCAACTGTGTTTATCAGTTTATGACCAAAGTGATTCCCAACATCCTAATCATTCAATTCTACTGCCCACTGGAATGGAAGATTATAGAAGTATTAACTACCAACCCAGAAAAATGTAAAGGCATACATTAGCTCTGTGTGTTTCTTTAAAATCAAATGTCCAGTGGCAAGATACTATTTCTACGATGGAAAGTGTCATCTTTATTTCTAATACAAACACACCTTAGGGTGACTGAAATGAAATCTAGACAGAAACTTGGGATCATCCTTAAAATTTACAACATTTATTTCCCACCCATGGCTTCAAATTTTTAGTTTTACAGGTTGTGTGCAAACTTATTGTAAAAGCCTAAAGATATTTACTGGGCTGTGCTTTATAACCTTCAAGAAATGCCAAAATAAAAGAAGGGTGTGCATACACAGGCCTTATGCTGTCTAGAAGTGTCTCATCCCAGCTGACTCAACATTAAATTATGACTCCAAATGTCTGATACTGGTGCATCAGAAGTATTTTTACGGAAATATCATAGCCTAATCTAACCTGTCAGAATAATGACACATGATAATGGCCTATCCTTGCTCAAAAGGCAGCACGGAACAATTCAGAATTCAATTAAAGGGTTTTCCCATGAAGGAGATACTTTCCTTTCCCATCCACTACCATTGTACTTTTTCATTTACATGGCCTGTATTCATTCATAGTCACTTGTCACTAATTGACCAACATAAGACACCTTTACTTCATTCATGATTCATTCCTACCCCTCCCCCAACACTTCTGTAATTCAACTCTTCACCATTCTGAATTCTGTCCATCTCTACCCCATGGCCCATCATATCTATCTGTTGTTGCTCCAGGCCTTTAGTATCTCTCAGCCCAGGCCACAGCACACTTATTGTTCTGCTTCCAATCTCTCCACACCCTGTCTTGCCCTTTTCAAGGACAAATCTGGTTTATCAGCCAGGACTGTGATGCTTCCAAAGGCCTTGAGTTAGTGTTTGCTGAATCAATGCCAACTCCTGCCCTACTGTAAAGCCATGGCTTCACCCACAGCCCACCACGACTTCCTCCAGTACATGGTCTTCCAGAGCCCTCTTGCTCTCCATGAGAGGTTACCCTATGTTCCTCACAGAACACAACAGTAACAACCATAATCACACACTGAGCTCAAAATTTGTGTCTCAGAAGACCTTAGAGAGTTCACATCCTTGTGTGGCAGGTGAGACGTGCAGGGGTTTAATGAAGAAACGGATCAATTGCAAGTAGAGAAACTTGAAATTAGGTCTTTCTAACTGAACCCTATAAGCATGCCATGTCATGCTGAAAGCTTGGTGATAGCAGAAGCCACTTCATTTGAATCATTTCAAAATGGCATGAGTAACATCCAAGGAAAATATATGGCTGGAGAGATCACTCAATTAGTAAAGTGGTTGACACATAAGCATGAGGACCTCAGTTCAGATCTCCAGCATCCGAAAAAGCAGTATGTATGTCTGAAATTCCAGTACTTATACAATAAGAATGAGAGGTAGAGACAGGACAATCATGGGCCAAGTAACTGGCCTGAAAAGCAGTGAGCACCAAAACTCTGTCCTGAACTAAGTGGAAGACAAGGACTGATACACCAGCTTATTTTCTGACCTACACACACACACACACACACACACACACACACACACACACAAACACACACGACATATCCACATACCGTGACACGTGCACCTGCACACAGAGAGAAAGAAATTTTTAAGCATATTGGTGACTGCTTGGTGCAATGCAAGTCTCTCTCTATAGTCAGTTGTGGTGGCTGCTTTGTCCACCAATAATTATTTTCTGTTGCCATCACTGAGGAAAATCAGGGCAGGATCTAAAGCAGAGACCATGGAGGACTTTCTTGGGTAGAACACTGACCAGGCTTTATAAACGATGAAATTGTCTCGTATACTTGAAATTACTACTGCCTATCTTTGCCTAAAACTTCACAGGGAGCAGAAGCTAGCACCTCAAGATATTACAAAAGCAGCTGTGTACCACTTCACAGGGTAACGGAGGGCAGGTAAGAAACTGCATCAGTGTAGTGGCGAGATTAATGGAGAAAGAAAACTGAAGTGGAGCTAATAAAAGATACTGCAGTGAATTACAATACAGAGGGAGCTCCCCAGACTTACAGGGATAATAAAGTCCTCATTCCATCCTATGTGGAACATAACAACTAATACCCTCAAGTTTACTGTCTCTCATGCATATGTGTCATCGAGCACAGAGTAATCTGGATCTTTGCCTACTTGTGTTAATCTCAGGTAGAAAGAATTGCCTGGGATTTCAAACCTATAGCTGCAAGTTGTCTGTCTGACCCCCAAAACTGCCCCCAAACAGACTGGTTCATGTATTAATCACTATGGCTGACATAAAATTAAGGGCAGGTGTAGCATGTAAGCAGGCATGGTACCACACCTGTAATCCTGGCACTCAGAGGCAGAGACAGGAGGATCACTGCAAGTTTGAGGCCAGCCTGGTCTACATATCAAGTTTCAGGTTACCTAAGGTTTCATAGGGAGATCCTGTCTCAAAAAAATTATAGATGTAATTATACATGTTTTCTTTAAAAAAAAAAAGCACCATATGTGGGGCTGGAGCAACAGCTCAATGGTTAAGATCACTCACTAATTTTACCGAAGACCCAGGTTCATTTCCCAGCATGGTGGCTAACAACCATCCATAACAGCAATTCCAGCAAATCTGATACCCTTTTCTGACTTCCAAGAACACCAGGCACACACATGGTACACACACACACACACATACACACACGTAAGCACATAACCAAACACATAAAATAAAGTGACTAAATCTAAAAATAAATATGCTACATCTGGAGCCCGCAAGATGGCTCAGGGAATAAACATATTGCCCTTAAAAATGAGAACCCATTTGGTAGAAGGAAAAACTTGATTTGTCCTGTAACCTCCACAAATGTGTCATGGTGCACACATCCATACAATAAATAAATAATTTCATAAAATGTAAAATATTATGTCCAATGTGGAGCAGGTGATTATTCTAGAGAGTGGAAAGAAACTTGACATGTTCCCTCTACAAACTCTTGTCTCTTTTAAAATTCAGAAATGAGATGACTAGAACCGATGAGCATCATACCTAAAATACTTGCTGGAACTGGACGAGCAAATACATTCTCTGAGTGAGAAAAGTAACTAGCTACATGACAATAAAAAATAGATAAAACTTTCAAGGAGAACCAAGAAGAGCCTTTTACTAGTGCACAGAAACTAGGGCAAGGTGAATGTTAAAAGGATTGAAATTGTCACAATTTCACTATAAATTGTCATTATTTATAGCTTAAAGACTCTACCCACTAAGCACATGGGATTTCAAATACTGGAACCAATGAAGTAAGATTTACAATTACACTCAACATCTCCCTCCAGGAAAAGCATCACAACCCTACAAAATGTGATGAGGGAAGGAAATGGAAGGAGATTTAGTGGATGTGACTATCAAGGAATTAAAACACTATTAAAAATAAATTTTAAGAATGTTGTAAGGAGCCCGGCGGTGGTGGCACACGCCTTTAATCCCAGCACTCAGGAAGCAGAGGCAGGCAGATATCTGTGAGTTCAAGGCCGGGCTGGACCGACAGCCTCCAAAACAATACAGAGAAACCCTGTCTCATAAAACCAAAAAAAAAAAAAAAAAGAATGTTGTAAGGAGAAACACATCCCATCAATGGCAGGGACTCCTGGGCTTAGAGATAATGGTGGCTGTGTGAGAAACACATTTGCAGAAGGGGCCTGTGAAAGTCATTTGTGGACCTTGGGAACTGAGTGTTCACACTTTCTTCCCCATGTCAACCAGACAGGTTCACCAAGACACTAGTCACACAGGACCCTGTATGTCCCTCCCAAATGCTGCTGTCCTCTTTAGATCTCTTACTATTTATAGTTTAGAGATATCACCCACCAAATTAGAATGTGGGATTCTAGATACTGGAATCAAAGAAAAACATTCTCAATTATGCTTAACATCTCCCTAGGTTTCCAAACAAAAGTCCCCTTCACACTTTAGAAAGTGTTGCTCCTTCCCAGAGAAAGTCAATGATTGTGTTTTCTTTGTTTTATTTGACACAATAATACATACCATTATTTCCCAACTGACTGCTAAACTCACAGCCTTATAGAACCAATATCTCTTATCAGCACACCATCCCTGGGAAATCTTTAGCATTCTTGCTAATCGTGACAAGATTCTGTTTACTGAGGCTTTGAAGCCATCAGTTTGATTTGTGTTTATTCAAACAGAGCAACCACTAGAAGGGAAAACCCTTTCACCTTTAATTAATAGCAGCCATGGGCAGTGAGAAACCCCCATGTCTAAAAGCATTACAATAATGCATACTTCTCCAGAAAAGCTATTCTGAGACGAATTGCCCGTTTACTGCTGCTCCTATTTTAGTCTTCACTTCCATCACCAGGCTGGATAGTTAGCAGTCTCTGGAGGGAAAGCAGTCATTGGGAACCGGGTCTTTCGAATTCATGTGCCCTGGAATTTTATGGCAAGTATGCACTGAGGTCCTGAGGTGGAGGAAAAGGTTCATGATAATGGACCTCACCCTGGTGTAGAGGCAGCAGACAGACGGGAAGCTGGGAACCATGGACTTTCAGAGGCATTAGTACCATAAGGGAAGGAGTGATCAACAAGTTCACTCCTCAAAGCAGCCACTGGAGAAACTGCATACACACCAGAAAATGCAGCAAGGATGCTCATTCATGCACCATCCCAGGACAAGAAACAACCATGCTGCCAAGAGCTGGGAATATGCACATATGCCTGCCCACATATCCACGCGATGGAAAAATGGATTTTAATAGGGGAGTGCACAGAGCAGCACACAACTATATCCAAGCCTAAGAAACAATGGTGACCACAAACAATACAATAGCACTTTATTTTATATACAACAATACAGTTTACATAGTAAATAACACTATACTTGAATGATTTGATAAAGTTTTAAGCAGAAGGAGGAAAGTTTTAGATTATAAAATTCTTCCACTCACAACATTTTGTAAGTATTTTTTTCTAAAAGAGACAATGAGATAAATGTATTCAGTGACTAGTTGTGCCTGGTTCCCATTGCACTAGTGATAGAGGGAATTAAGAGGAAAACCCAGCTCTCACAGTCACTGCCTCAAAGGAATGAAATATTGAATTTTCTGGGATGCAAAAATGATTCATGCTACTTCAATACACAGAAAGCTGAATCCACATGTTCAACAGGGGGAGTGCATAACAAAATTGAGACTAGAAAATAGACTTTTTCCTCTTCCATGACCCATGTATTCTTTTGTCTGCATCCCACCTCCTAATCACCTATTATGACTTTCTCTCTCCATCTTCTTTCTACCACATGAACCCAGACTGAACTCAGGTCCTACGACTCAGTGATATGTGCTTTTACCCACTGGAGCATCTCACCTGTCATCTCACCATGGGGTTTGCTTTGTTTTCTCTCTTAAGCTCAAAAGCAGTAGGCTTGGCTTACAACTACTACCTAGGGAAGTGTGCCTCTTGCTACAAGAGGGGAAATAGCAAACAGTTAATTTAGGGCATAGGACTCCTAGGAGCAGAGGATAAACCCAGGCTGGCTCTCAAGTTTACTTCCAAGCTGGCAAGCTTTGTCTTAACTCTATAGCCAGTTATGTGTCACATATAGAACCAAGTATGTACCAAAGACTTCAGAGAAAAAGCTGCCAAGAAAATAACATGAAGGGTATGGCAGATTATCTGAAACTGAAACATGGTCTACAAATAACAATTAAAAACTTAGCAATACTCAAAGTTGAAAATAAGCAAGGAGACACCCCTTCCCTTTTCTTAGAGTATTTTCTATGGAAACCTTGTGAGCCCTTTCATGCCTCCAAAATAAGTGTGAATTCCTTTGAAAGCTAAATAAGGCTTCAGTTGGTTCTGTGACCCCAAAATAGTTTTCTCAAGGACCTGGGAACCATCTCGTTGGAATGTTAACACCCAAGGGAGATAGTGTCCTTATCTATCTCCCTGTCTCCAACAGAGGCTAGAAGCCTAACTTGGTGGGTGCCTGGCTAAAAGCTGTCAAACTATCTCCTGTCACAAAGATAGAAATTTCATTTGCACCCATGATCAGTCTGGATACTAGGTGATCTGACTCAGACAAACTGTGGGAAACCCTTTGAGGTCAAGTCCTGTTACTTGAGGATCTAGATGTCTGTCCTGAGAAAAGTAACAAGATAGATTACTGTCTGGTTTTTCAATTGATTGCTTGCAATGGGTACCCTATTCTGGTTTAATATTCACTTGATAATAAAACTTATCTTTTCTGCTTCCTTCATGGGGAGTTTTTCAGAGTAGGGAGAGGATTGTGTTTGTAATTATATTTCCCCAACATAGGTAGGAGAGTGGGTACTTAGATTAGGTGACGCCTGAAACCAGTTTCCCAAGCAACAGACCCTAAGAGGAGAGGTTTGCAAAAGGCTCAAGAAGGAAGCCCAGGGATACTGTAGAGTATGCATAATGTAATATATGGATATGAAGGGAGCCAGGTAAGGGTCCCATGCCATACTGATTTCCATGTGGAACACCACAGGATAATCTCTGCCTCAGAAGAAGCTGGGTTTTCATGTGTCCACACTGGTTGGTTGTGGAGGAGGCAGGAACACATACTCATAGGTACCAGCTGATGCAGGCAATTTAGCTACAGTGTCTAGAGGATTCTCTAGTGAGGGCCAGCGGCAGAGGCCCTCTTTGGGACACCATGCTTTCCAAAGCTAGAGAAATCCGGTCTGGGGTAGGGGAGTGAGCAAGTTGACTAGCAAGTTCACACAAGTGTGCCCACATAATGCACACCACATACATATGTAGACAAAAATGGAAATGAAAGAAAGAAAATTTCATGTTTGCCCATAGTGAAAGGAGCCCCATCACCAGTCAAGGGCCAAGCCTCAGAGGTCAGCTATGGGCTTCTTTTGCTACAGACCCTCGTAAGTGGAGATTCCCCTTAGTCCTATCACATCTGTTCCCTTCCTGGAGCCTCCAATCCAGATTTACTGAAGATAAATGGAACCTGAGGTCATTCTGGCTCTTGGCTCCAGAATCCAGTCTTGTTTGATTTTTCCGTAGATCATCAAGACCTTGGGGCAGCAAATGCCAGGCAAATCCCAGCCTTGACTTTAGGTTCACATGTAAGTAAGGAACACCAGTACTCTGGTTTCACACGAGCACCTGGCACACCACCCCTTCACACCAGAGTGAGAGAAATGAAAAGAAGGTGGCTCATATCCCATCCAGGTGCACTCCTCCTGAGCTGCTGGGACTATGCACAGAGGAGGCTAGGGCGCCCACCCAGCAGGACAGCAAGGCCCAAGGAGAAGGAAGGGGTGGCAAAGTCCTGGCTGCTCAGATGTTTCTTAGTCAGAATTGACCTGACTGGCTGGTGATGAGGAACGTCTGTTGTAATCTCACCAGAGGTTTCATGAAGTGGGAACCCTCGTACACCAGTGGTAACCAAAGGTGTTTGACTCCCCAAGTCATAAAAGCTAAATTTATATTACTGCTGACCTATACCATCCAATATATATGAAATGGTAGAGGATTGGGGATAATCCCAATTTTCAGCCCCACTTTAAAAATGTTGCTAAGCTGGGGAGCTAGCTCAATGATAAAGGGTTTGCTATGCAAGTCTGGGGATCTGAGTTCAAATCCAAGCACCCAAATTACTTCCTCTCTCTCTCTCTCTCTCTCTCTCTCTCTCTCTCTCTCTCTCTCTCTCTCTCACACACACACACACACACACACACACACACACACACACACAGAGAGCTGTCCAAAAGACATTAGCTAAAATTCATCCATACTTTAATTTATGAGAAAAATTCTCACCAAATAAGAAATAAGATGATCTCCTTTACATAATAAAGAAACTCTACCACCCACACTCCCAAAGTGAACATTTTAATTAATTACAAAACGTTAGAAATCTCCTTGGAGTCAGGGACAGACAAGGACATCTGCCAAGACTGTGCCTATAAACCACAGTGGCAGAAAATCGAAAGGGTGCAACTGAGTAATTAGAAGAAAGCAAATTTGTGCGTGCTGATTACTGAACAATCCCATTGCAGGTTCTTCCAAAATACTTCCCTCTACTTTGTGCCAGAAGACCATGCAAGACTATGCTCTATGGAATTGGTTTGTGAGAATAGGTCTTAAAGGGGTCACAACCTAAATTTAATTTCAATGCTGGGAGTGTGGCTTGGTTGGTAAAGTGCTCCCCTTTAATGCACAGGGCCCTGAGTTCAGTCCTCAGCACTGCATAAAATGCTGACACACACCTGGAGAGGCTTAGGCAAGAAGATCAAAAGTTCACAGGCATCCTCAGCTACACAGTGAACTGGAGGTCAGCCTGGGTTTGAGACCCCATCTCAAAAGAAAAAGACAAAAAAAGTATATTGATTAATTGCAATATATGTTTTATATAGAGTTGGCCCACAACATGCTGCACTTTTAATTTTTTGAGACAGGTTCTCTCACTGACTCTGAAGCCCATCAACGTCACTATGCCAGCTGGCCTGTGAGCTCCAAGGATCTTCCTGTCTCCACTGAAGGGCTGGGGTACCAATTCCCATCACCACACTCAGATTTTCACATGGGTTCTAAGATCAAATCCAGGCCCTTTCATGTACACATTACTGTGAGGAGCCGCCCTCGCTATCGCTATTGCCGTTAGAAGATGGCGCTGACATCCACTGTCAGTTGGAGTTAACTGTCGCTGTCAGTTGGAGTTAACTGTCGCTGTCAGTTGGAGTTAACCGTTTAAACTGTGCCTCTCCCGTGACGTCATCTGGGGTGATGTGCAAACCACCAATCCCGGCTCTACACATCTCACTCGGAGCTCCTAGGCTTATATAAGGGGCTGGGTTTCTTAGCTTGGGGTCTCCCTCTAAGAAGCTGATCATCTATCTCTCAAGATGCATTAAAGCTTTACTGCAGAAGGATCCGAGTGTTCTGCGTCGTTCTTGCTGGCGAGACGGTAGCGCGGGACATCTGGTGCCGAAACCCGGGAACTCTTCAACATCGCCGGCGCCGCGGGAGACCCCTCGGAAAACGGGGCGGATTCAGAACTGCAGGGACGTAGGTTCAGAGAGGTATGCTTTATCCTGAACAACCCTTTTCTCGACTTTGGCCTTAGTTTGTCATCACCGTGGGACGGGTCAGTGGAGGCTTTGGTGCTAGTCCTGTTTGTCCTTCTCCTTCATCGTGGCTGGTGCTGACAGAACGGCGCTGTCCATCTGGCGCTGTCCGTCTGGCGCTGTCCATCTGGCGCTGTCCATCTGGCGCTGTCCATCTGGCGCTGTCAGTCTGGTGCTGTCAGTCTGGTGCTGTCAGTCTGGTGCTGTCAGTCTGGTAACGGAGTTGAGCGCGTTTTTAGATAAGCTGTCAGCGCGATGGGGTCGTCACAGTCAGTGGTTACAGCCTTACAGACTGTGCTAAAACAAAGAGATCTTAAAATTGCACCACGAACACTTCAAAATTTTGTGAAGGAGGTAGATAGAGTGGCACCATGGTATGCTTGTTCCGGGTCCCTCACTGTGGCCTCATGGAACAAGCTAGGTAAAGAACTAGACAGGAAGCATGCAGAAGGAGATCTCTGCTTAGGTACCAAAGCCATTTGGAAGCTAGTTAAAAACTGCTTGGAGGATGAGGCCTGTCACCCTGCTATAATAGAAAGTCAGGGAACCTTAGAGGAAGTTCAGGATAGCATGTCAGAAACTGAACGGAGTGAGAGAATGGGAGCTCGCAAAAGAAAAGACATGTCTAAGAAAAAAGGCCCTCCCCAGGAAGTTAAGAAAGGGGGAGAGAAAGAAGGGAGTTATCATTCACCCCTTAACAAATCTAAGAAAAAGAAAAAGCCAGAATCTAGTCTATACCCTGCAGTAGAGCTAGAAGCCTTGGAGCTAGATAATTCTGATTCTGACACTCTGGATTCTAGCGAAGAAGGTGGTCTAGAGGAGGAGGTGGCACGGTATGAGGAAAAAGATATCACCCTGATAGACACCGGCCACTGAAAACAAAAATGAATGTGAGGCCACCGCCTATAAATCCGGCGGGCTCACGCCTCTCAGCGCCTCCGCCATATGAGCTTCGGCTGAATACTGGTACTGACTCCTTTTTACCTTTAGAGGAACGGAGAAAAATACAAATGGCTTTTCCAGTATTCGAGAATGTGGAAGGCGGAAGAGTACATACCCCCGTAGATTACAATCAAATTAAAGAATTGGCCGAATCCGTTCGTAATTATGGGGTCAATGCTAACTTTACCACATTACAGGTGGAAAGGCTTGCTAATTTTGCCATGACTCCCACTGACTGGCAAACGACAGTGAAAGCAGTGCTTCCCAACATGGGACAATACATGGAATGGAAGGCTCTCTGGTATGATGCAGCCCAGGCACAAGCTAGAGTTAATGCCACGGCTGAAGATGAGAATCAGAGGCAGTGGACATTTGAAATGCTGACAGGTCAGGGTCAACATGCCCTTAATCAAACCAACTACATCTGGGGCGTCTATGGTCAGGTGTCGGCCGCCGCTATTAAAGCATGGAAGGCCCTCACAAAAAGGGGAGAGTCCAGTGGACACCTTACAAAGATTGTCCAAGGACCCCAAGAGCCATTTTCAGACTTTGTGGCCAGAATGACAGAGGCCGCCAGTCGCATCTTTGGTGATTCAGAACAAGCTATGCCCCTGATTGAGCAACTTGTCTATGAACAAGCAACCCAGGAATGTCGAGCGGCTATCGCCCTCGCAAAAGCAAAGGTTTACAAGATTGGCTCAGAGTGTGCAGGGAGCTGGGGGACCCCTAACCAATGCAGGACTAGCTGCCGCCATTTTACAAACGCACAGGTATAGAGATTTATCTAATCGAAAAGC